>NW_020273609.1:43146-51821 GCF_003268045.1 Sipha flava
GCGAGTAATAACACACTATCTCTATAATTGAAATATGGAATACGATATTATTTCTGTTACAAATTCAAAACTTTTATCGAGAGCATCTAGTGAAAATGAAAATGTATAAAAATATAACCTAGATTTCAAAAATGTATAAAAAATGTCCGTAAAATTGAAAAACTGACCCTAAATCCATAAAAGTACAAAAAAAAGCAAAATAAAAACTATATATTTGAACTCGTATACGACCAAATCACATTTTGTACTCGAAAATCTATGTCCTGTAAATCCTAAAAAAAATGCAAAATCCTATACTCTTCTTGCCCTAGTAATAAGTATATTATTAAGATAACTTGAAATTGTCAAATTTTAATTAACCTCCCACAATCTCGTCTATCGTTATATTATAATATCCAGATAATTTTATATTTATTTTATATTTATTTAGTTTTTTCTTTTAATTACGTTTTTAAATTTTTTTAAGTAAATACCCCTCCCCTCTCTCGTAAAATTTATTCTGGGTAAAGCTTTTATAAGTGTGTGGTAATTATGGTATATACTTTAATATCAAATTGCGTCATTTAAAATTTAAGTTCAGTCCGCCATTGGTGCAAATCAAACTTCACTTACAAATAATATATTATATAGTAATTGCTCTCAAATATGAACTGTATTTTAATTATGAATTAATTTTTCAAAAACCAAATTTTTTAAATGTGTTAATCATTATGAATAATTACGTATTTACTATAAGTTCATCAATTATTATGTAATATTTACTATAAGTTCATCAATTATTATGTAATATTGAGTAAATTGCTGATAATAGTAGATTGCTCATTTCACATGCAATGAGTTAACGGAGTTCTTCAGTAATTTACTGATAAAAAGGTGGCATTAAACGAAAATGTTAATTGAAGATCCTAAAAAAAATATATCTGAAATCATAAAATGTATCATGTGCATTTGTTTAAAACACTTTCCACACGATATTGGATTCTATTGAAATATATTCTTATATTTATGTTCATTTTATTAGTATAACATATATATAATTATTTGTAATACATTAAAATATTACAAAATTCTCATGCAGATGGCTTTAATAATTTTTTTTTTTTTTTTATATAATATTTTAATAATTTACAAGGTTGCCAAGGATAATATAGAATAAACATAGGAATGAATGGTTATTGATTTGATTGTTAAAAGTTGCATCATTACGATTTAATTTTTGACATTTAGTTGCACCATTACATCGTACTTTTGTTCCTAATATTCAATAAAAGAATAAAAGAAAGTTGTAGCAGAATATACATTGCATCATCCGTTGAACGTAGTGAAATCTGTTTTTATATTTTCCTTTCTGGAAGTTAACTTAGAAGGTAAGTGTTTAAATAATAAAATATGTAATACTTGAAATTTATGCTTTGGTATATTCTTCAGATATATCTTATGTAATAGAATAGTACTTCATAGAAGTCATGATTTAGAAAAGTGATTAAAGAAAATCATAAATTATTAACCCATTATAAACGATTCTACGTTAAATTACCAAGCTAATAAAACCCATTAACCAATGATATGTTCTTCGTTTCCTGTCCCAGCAACGTCTCAAACTTTGTATATTACTAATTAGTCTACAAACTTACCATATATTTGTATAAAAATTACAATATTTATTAAAAAAAAAAAAAAACTAACCAAATAGCTAATGACATCAAAATCAAATTAAATTTCAAAATGTCTTTAGTGAACTGTTTCTACTCTTTTATTTATACTTACATAACATTTTATAAAATGTTCTTAGGATGATATTCTATAAGATGAACAGATTACTTTTTTTAATGACAGTTTAAAATTGATAAAATATAAATCGGATTATTAATTATAAGAGTAGGTGGTTAGCTGAAACCAATTTCTCCTTAACTCTTGATCTTCTCCTGGCAAACTATCTTTCATTTCCTTCATTCTTATATCTAGCTTCCTAATATAAATAATAATTGTCCTTTCTAATTTATCCAAACACCAAATAATATGTAATACTATAGTGATTTATAAATAAAGGAATTTAATAAGCACAGTAAACGCCTGATTTGCCAATTATCGCCAACATGTTTATATTTATTGGTTATAAATAATTGTAAAATAATTATATTTTGATTTTAGATTCTTTGAGCGAATTTGAAGTCTTTTGTTTTTGGTTTATTTCAACATTTCATTTTCCAATTAGTTAAGTATATTATTTATCGATTTTCATTATTTTTGAACAGTATTTATATACTTGTCAAGTAATAAATGTTTAAGTAATAAGTAATAATATTTAAAATTGTTTTTTTTTAAGTTATTTGAAACAAGAGTTTTCAAGTTTAATAATACATCGATAATTGAACGAGAACTTTTCATACAATGGCACTAAAGTATATACGAGAAGAGGCGCATTTCTATGTGAAAAAAGTCATTAGTTTGTCGTTCAATTGTTTATCATCCGACAAATTTTTGGAGATTTTGAAAGATTTAAACGATTCCTCGATTCGACGAAATAAGGTATTGGTTGTATGATTGGTAGTTAATTTATAAAATTTGTATGTATTTCTATTTTAAGTAGCATTCAAATTATCATACAACAAAACTGTTTTTGTTTTAAATAGCACCGGTGTTATATAAAACTAATATATTTTTAGTAAAATTAAAATGATTAATTTCACAAAAACATAATTTATAATATATATTGGAAAATTTGGTTAACTTAGTTTATTACTTTGAGTAAAATAATTCTCATTTAAAAATCCGAAAAACTTGTTTTAAACAAACTTGCTAAAATGTTCGACATTTTTTCTGAGAAAGAGAACTGCCACTGCTAACTCATGTTTAAAGTAAATTGTTAATAAATAGATTTTAAAATAAATATATAACTAAAAGTAGTTATTGGTACTTCAATAATCGTACTATTGTTGGTCTGAAATAATCGAAAATTTTATTGATTCTACAGGAAGTATTTTCATGCATAATATTTAAGTTGCTCGACGAACAGACACATTTTCCCAGATATTCGTACGATGTCCTTATGAAGTTAGCCAATGTTTATGGTGGTCTAATTAAATATAACCTTATTTCGTAAGTATTATTTGATGCATATTTTCTGACCTTTTGTATTCAATCCGCTCGAGATGCCAACAATGTCCTCGTGTATTAAAATTGTGTAAAACGTTTGTCTGTTAGCGATCCTGAAATTTTGAAAAATACTTTACAACTGGTCATGGACGCGCTGAAAAGTAGACCCGACTCAAGAATGTTCGATTTTGGTGTAGCGGCGTTAAACCAATTCTACGAACGTTTTTGGGGGGATTGCGAAGAGTATTTCCGAAGCATAGCCGCCATACCACACTTTAAAAGCTTTCCCCAAAATATAATCGAGGTAATAGTTTGCGTTGAAATCCGATGACAAATAATCAACACTGTTTGCTGCGTACACAGTGTTCGTCACATGTTTGCGAATTCGGAACGTTAATTACGTTGTACGTTTTATGAAAACTGTTTGTAGTGGATTGAGGACCACGGGAAGCACACATCGGAACGCGCATATGACAGTCCTGCGGGTGCCCAACAGTCATCCGTAGTATTGTGCTCACCCACAGGGTTATCGGCCGTAAAGACGCAGTCGGTCGATCTAGAAGAATTTGACTTCGAAGGAATTGGGGAGAGCTTGACCGACAAAGATAAAATAGTGTTCATCGTGAATAATCTGAGCGCGAAAAATCTACGCGAGAAGGTATTACGATTCGTCAGTTTTAATGACCATCATCACGCGTATAGCGAAACTCGTTCGAATCGGAATATTTTTTATGCCCGGCACATAGTTTGGCCTCGAACGGACGATTTTCGGTGCACGCGTGTTGCACCTACCTAAGTACGTATGTTATTGTTGTAATCGATTGTTGTGCTTGTATTTCAGTGCGATGAAATCAAGAACATTTTAAATGACGAACACGTTCCGTGGCTCTCCGAGTACTTGATCGAGCAACGTGTTTGTTCTGAATTCAATTTACACGCTTTGTATTCAGACTTTTTAGATAGAATGAACAACGAGAAGCTAAACGCCCTTGTAATGTCCAGAACCGTGGAAAATATTCAAGTCAGTAGAACTCTTTTATCGACAGCGTTTACTAATACTCGTATATTATAAATAATAATCAAAATTAAAAGTTCATATAATATTACGTTTTATCTTTTTAGATACTGTTGGACAGCAACACGACGAACAGCAGGGCTCTGTTAAAGAATTTCGGTCATTGGTTGGGCATTATAACTTTGGCAAGAAATATACCCTTACCGTTTTACGATGGCTATCTAAACTCACTGTTAACGAAAGCGGCCTATAAAGGAATCGAAAGACTTACGTGTATTGTTCCGTTCATCGCCAAGATACTTGAGGCTTGTACCAAAAGCGAAGTATGTTTATGCATATATATATATATATTGTTAGAAATCGGTAAAATATTATTTACAATAAGCCTAAGCAATAATAGTGTATTTTTATTTTAACGAGAATAACGATTGATTTAAAAAATGTAATTCAGTAGTAACACTTTTATTAAGATTTTTTTTATTTTGTAAATAGTTTAAATCTCGATTTCAGTATTTCTTTAGTTTTTCCATTGGAGGTTATAGATTTATACAATTATAATTTAATTACCAAAGTATTGATTGACTGAAATAATTTTTTTTTAATAACTGTTAAAACTGTTTTTTTTCTAACTTCTAATATTTCTTTTATTTTTTCTTATAAACTAACAGGTGTTTGGACCGAAAAGCTTATGGACATTAAACATATTAAGAAGTCTTGCAGAACTTCACAAACAACCGGGTTTAAAGTTAAACATACAGTTTGAAATTGAAATACTCTGCAAATCTTTAAACATTGAATTAGGGGTGAGTTTTATTGAATAGCTAAATAGCGTATTCATATAAAAAAAAAAAAAAACCTATTGGTGAAAAATTAATAAGTTTCAGATGCTTTTCCAAAAGAATCCATAACCTTACTTCACTCCTACCTTCATAAGTACCATTGCTCTTTTATTTTTGTTACTTTACACTTGACGAATCTCTAACTTGGCCACAATTTAGATATAATTTACTTCGATATAAATCTGTGTTTAAAATTGCATAAGCTCATCTTAAAAGTTTTGATATAAGAGATATAAGAGTTAATGGTAAAAATAAGCCGGCAATACTGGAATTTGACCGGCACTCAGATGCTCAATTAACAATGTATTTTAATTTTCAGGATTTGAAATCCGGGCAGATTTAACACGAAAATAAAATAGCAGTTTAATATATATTATCACAATACTATTTGAAAATTATTTTTTATTTGTTCGACCGTATATAATAAAATAATATATAATGTACAGGATGTTTCTGAAATGGTTGAGGAAACTAGTATACACGCAGTTTCTGAAATGGCCAAATGAAGAATCTTTTGAAATTTTTTTTCCATCTTCAAAACCTGGGTTTTATTTAATTATCTTAAGAATATTAATCGTATTTTGAATCTAAAAATTAATAATCGTAAGAGATTTCTTTCAAATTCCTCATGCGAATCGATATGTGCCATCGATATTGGGCTTGTGGCACGTTTTTTACGCCCGAGTCACTAAGATCAGAAAATGTGATGTGACAAATCGATTTGTATGAGAACTCTGTAAAATAAACGAAGGTGAAATTAATTGGTTTTATTTCACATATTCGATTAATGAACACGATTTTCATTGAATTTTAAAAAATAATTATAATAAATTATTAATATTTTTTATGAAATAATAAATTTTTATATTTATTCTTGATGTGATTGTTTTTATATTTTTATTACTTATTCTACACAAAACTTTTTTTTGCTCTCAAAATCGAATATTTTTGAGAGATTAATTAATATTTTGTTTAAATAATAATTATTTTTGCTAAAATTATTTGACTTGATTTTTAACTTATAAATGGCCTTCAATAACAAATCGTCTGATCAAATTATTTTTTTATTAGTACTCGGATTAAGGTTTTAGCTAAGCTTGAAACTTAAGTCCATGACACATACGACAGTGTAGGAAACAGCATTAGCATTAAGAAAGTACTGGGATGAAAGCGGAGAGCGGGATCTAGTGAAGATCGAAATTTTCCATTTAAGAACGTTAATTGTCAAACCACATATATCAGTCTTACGGACATACCTCAAAAAACTGCCACCATGATCTATATTGAATTAAATGTGGAAATGTCCATAGCTTAGGTTCCTGTACTGAACTGCGTTGATCTCTTACCAAATATACTTTATATGATGGTAGCTATAATGGCAATTATAAAAGTAATAAAGAGTATAAAAAACTTCAATGCTTTATCCGTCCAATTAGGTGAGATCTTTTCATACCTGCTCCTTCAACTTAAAATAATTCTTCCCTTCAACATCTACGTTTCATATCATCTCTGCCAATCCATCATATTCTCATGTCACTTCTTCTTGTCAAAATCATACTCAGTTTTCTTTTAAAATAAAAACATTATTAACTTTTGTCATGCTCGAATTCATAAATGTTATAGAGCCCCTCCTTTCCCTTATTGCATAACTAAATAAAACCCAATCATAATTATTTCTTCGAACCATAATTACATTATCTCATAATTTAACTTTTTTTCTCTGTGTATCTTATTCAAATTATCTTAAATAATCTAATAATTATAAAGTATATTCTTTGTAGTTGTTGAGCTATAACAGTTTCTAGGTCATTCTTGGGTATACAAGACCATAATTAATAAATAAAATTAATGCTTAGATACAATTTATACATTTCTTTCAGTTATATATTTTTTCCACTAATTTAGCAGTGCACTAATCATGAAGACTTACAAGGATCTTTTCTTTAGCCAACTCCAACATCTTAAACATTGTTTCTTGGTTTTATAAAAAAATCTAATCAAACCGAATTTATTTCCTACAGAGCAATCGATTGAACAAAAATCGTAATTTTATTGGTAGACCACAGACTATTAACGTTGATGGTTTTTCAAGATCAGTGGTTGGCAACCGATGACACGCAGACACATCTGGACCACACGTCTCTTTTATACGGCCCGCATTAAATTCTAAAACTAGAAAATTTTATTGAATATTATATCAATTTTTTTTTATTGTCTAGCCTGAGAACCTTTTTCATTTGTAAATGTGGACCAAGAGTCTAAAAAGGTTGCCAATCACTGTTCGATAATTTACAAGTCGAGTTAAGAATAATCTTTGTTCCAAAATGTAGCACAACGAAAGTAAGATTAATAAGTGGAAACAAGCTCTACGCGCACAGTTTTATCCAAAAAAATGTATACTAAATTGAATTGCAATATTACCTATCCAGTAGTACCCGATTGATGAATTTCATTTTATGAACCGAAATACTTTAAATCCAATCGGTTCAAATGGAAATCGAATTCTCCATTACTTATGTGTTGAAGGTAAAACGTACGAGATGCACAGTCAACGAGAAGTCTGCCCTTGAATCGGAACATCGGTGTCAAATCATTCAGATCGCGGGTTTTTTCCCTATGCCTTAGTTTTATTTTAAACAATAATACAGTCGAATGTCAATGAGTTACGGTGATGTACTCGACAAATGACCGTAACAGAAAGCACTCCGATTACATGCTCATTGTGTCACACGCATTTCATCAGAAAAGTATATATTTATTAAGTTGTTAAACATGTATTACAAACAAGTATATGTTTTTAATATTAAATGTTCGTATTACGGATTTACTAAACCAAATTAACCTGATAAATACATTGGAAATTATGATTATATTGCGCCATGGAGTCCCAATAAAATGTTTCAAACTAATTCGATTTTCTTTTAATAGTAATCAACGAGAAGATAATCTCCTCAACGGTGAATAATCGTCGTTCGAACCGTATTTGTAAATAACATTTAGTTATACGATGAATATAAAAAGGTAACCGTTTAATGCGTTTCTTAAGAGTACGAACTGTTGAAAATATAATGAATTTGCAAAAATGTTAACAATCAATTCCAAAAGTGAATGGGTCAAATGATTGGAGTGGTGATATTATTTTATAACGACATATTCGTTGGTGTACATATATTGAGTTCGTTGGACAAAGAAACCTAAATTCTCATAATTAGTCCTCTTATTCTCTTGATAAATGATAAAAATTAAGATAATAGACCAAGTTAGGTGAACGATTAGAATAATATATTACTTATATACTTACTATGTTACAAGCACAAAATATTATATGATTTAAGTTATTGATCAATCAAAGACCAAAACTTACACTAAACTGATCAAATACTTCCATGTGTTACTAGGATATTATATTAGTAACTTCAGGAACATCATATAATCCTGCAATCGATTTAATTCACTGCTAATCACTAAAATCAACAAAGTAACTAACTAAAATTGATCGAAAAATTACGTAGATCCTTGTCTGTAATATATGTGGATCTAGAAAGCAGATATTTAAATGGAAATAATACATTTAAAAAATAATTTATACATAGTACACTAAATTAGTATTGTTTACACATTAAGCAAAATGTTGTTATTACCAGTGTTGTGTAGAGATAAAAAAAACATCGAGAGAAAGATAAGATAAATTAAATTAAAATTATCTACATAAAGATAGATTGGGT
>NW_020273609.1:54821-73644 GCF_003268045.1 Sipha flava
AATAATTTAGATAAATTTATTTTGATGGCCATAATTTTCATTTAGATGAAAATTAGAAATCAATTATTGTTTTTTTTTTATCTAGATAAGATAAATAAATGAAGTTATTATCTAGATTAAGCATCTAGATAAATTTAACTATTGTACAACACTGGTAATTTAATGTGTATGAAAATTTATAAAACTCCAAAACACAATTAAATTATTATATTATTCAAGAGAAGTAATTTACATACCTGAACATGAGTCATGATGATTGGTATAAAGTTAAATCAAAGTTTTTTTTTTAATCGTTTCGTCGATGATTACTACTATAGTAAAGGAGGACAATTTTAAACTAAGTAAAAGTAGTAAGATATATCAACATTGTCAACTATTCTATACAACCATGAAAAAAAATTTATACTTTTAATGACAATAATGTTAACCACGGGAAAAAATTCCAGAACGAACAAAACAAACATTATTCCAAAAAGCTACAAATTATTTTAGGTAAAACTTTGATAATATCTCTATTTATTCTTATTTAAAATTATCGACAAATATTGTATCTTGGAAAATTATACTTAAAAAAACGGTAATACATAGGATCCCATTGTAATTGAATAAAATTATTTAACTTAAAGTTATTCGGATTTTAACGCAAATATCCACAACATTATTATATAATAATTTGTTTGCTCACGCCATATTATTCTATTTCGAGTAGTGATTATAAGTCTAAGTACTACTGTTGACATTATTAGTGTCTGAACCAACAAATAAAGAAATCATGAAGAGATTAAATTACGTTGTACAGACGGCGTTGTACTTAATGTTTTTTGCACTACGTGTAAAAATAACAATTACATATTTTTGGAATATACCATAATATTGTACGACGTATAATCATTTTTTCAAACTTGATCTCTTTCTCAAACTGAATTGAAAATCAAATTACCACGTTAGAAAATAATAACACTCCATTACCACCAAAGTTGTTACGACCGTACGCACTCGGTTTCGCTTGTCACCATGTGACGCTTTATCATCATTTTGCGTAACTACGAAAAAATATATCCAGTGGCGGATCCAAGGGGGGGAGGGGATAATAGGATAAATACCCCACCTTCAGCTTATTATTCTAGAAAATTGCCAAGAGTAAAAATAGAAATCTAGACTTAATTCTTTAAATTTGAATTTAATATTTTATTTTTATTATTTTATTGACATATTATATACTATTGTGTACAATTTAAAATGTAAATGTATGTAACCTTATTCCATTTTTAATTTTAAACGTGTATTTACATTATTTTGAATTTTTTTTATTTTTGGTGTACCATATCTATAAAATTTGTGTTGTTTTTTTAAGTATATAATTGTTGTTATCGATACCAGTTTTAATAAATAAATTCAAAATAATGATATTAAAAAGTATATTATTAAGTATGAATACTATCTGTTGGATAAATTTTAATTACCTCCCCCCCCCTTAATACATTTTTGGATCCGCCCCTGAATATATCTGTGTATATAAACTATACTGTCCTGAGTGACTGATTCATAATCAACGCAGAGCCGAAACTATTAGAACTATCGATTTGAAATGTTGAGGATAGATTACAATTATAATTTCACCGAGCACCAACAAAGGATTTTTCAAAATTTTGATTTTAAGGGGTTGATAAATCAGCATAAAACAAAATGTTATGTGTAATTTGTATACCTGTACCGATGTACATACTATATCGATGAGTAAGTGCTTATAAGCTGTAAACCTCTATTTGTTCATTATTTGTGTATCACATTTTAATCTATATATTAAATATTTGAATATTAAATAGTAGTTTAAATATTTTAAATATTGCTTAAATAATTTAAAGTTAATCTTTAACCCAAGTTTTAAATATTATATTGTGTACTATTAACTCATTAACCTCCCCAAATATACTGCTTAATGAGGTAGATTAAAAATATTAATACATTGTTACATTTATAGTTTTTAATTTGTAAACTTTTTTATGTATAATATAAGTATTCTATTTTCTAAAAAAAAATTTTTAAAAATGCAGGTTCAATCTATAGTAAGTGTATTGTGTGTACTGAGTAATAATAATAATAATTATTATTATTATTATTCATTATTTAACTATCACTAGCCACAAGATATACTGTTTTATTATTATACTACTAATAAAGATATTGTACAAACCAATGTTATCAAATAAAAAATATACAAATAAATAGAGTGTTGAACTCGATCATTGTGATTGTTTAGAACGATAAGATTTCATTTGAAGTTTATTCAATAAGATCAATGCACTTTAAGGTAACTAATACTTTAATGAAACGTAATTAAGTAATATTATTATTATATATTCATCAAAAAATTATACAGCAAGAGCAATAAAAAAAAATATTATTGGACTCTATCCAAGCAAACAGTATGGAATACAGACCAGTGAATTCAGTACATGAATTGTATGATGCAGTTAATTATCCAGTTGAATGTTTCAACTCGCTGAACCCTACAGGATTTCCACCACATTCATTAACATTAAAATTTGGTACTCTTTCTAAGAAATCTCAGCCCACTAAAACTGTGCAATTGGACACGTCACCATATAACTGGTGTTCAAAAAAATCTGATAGAAGCTGAAATTATGACTGGATCTACGAGTACAAAAAAGGTAAATCAGTTCCTATTACTCGCATACCATTGATTCCATCAGATTATCTATTCCAATTCAAGAGAATTCAGTCTCCTGTCATAGTACATTTTCCTATGACAATCAATAAATCATAAGGTCAAACCTTGAAAATGTCAGGAATCGATGTGAGAGAAAACCGTTTTTCATATGGACAGTTTTATATGATATGCTTCACAGTCCGTTCGTCCACACAAGTTTAGTTATTTTGGCACCAAGAAGAAATATATCGAATGTTGTTTATAGAGAAGTCTTGTACTAAAATAATTGTCATAAATTATTATTATTATTATTTCTTATATATCTATTAGAGTTTAGCGGTCCAAGACGCGACGGGTAAACCGCTGTACGATAAAAGTACTTGTATATCGATTTCGTATCGTCGTTGCGCGGAAACCGACACAGCATCACAGCCCCTTCTCCGTGACGTCTCTATGGTCGCCGACGACTTAGTCTTAAAAAGGCATTATTTCCTCAGCGAGTTGCACTCAAAGGAGTCGAACACTCACAATTATTTTTCCGGGTAACGCCGAGTGATTCAGCCAGTGTTATGTGTATCAAATGAATGTTCGGGGAACTTTCTTCCGTTCCAGACACGCACAGCTTCACACAAACATAATCTGAACATTGCAAGATGTTCGTATAACCTCAGCGAACGCCTAAACATTTTCACGCACAACCATCGCATCCCATTAGAAATATAATGTAACTATAGTGTGTATCAGTACCAACATTCCGAACCTCGAAAAATCACATTCCGGACCAAGTTTGTTGTCCGAACCACCAGGGTCTTAATCAAAATTCCTTAAGATTCTTCAAAACTCCTGTTATCGTCATTGCATTTGTCACCTATATGTTTTACTTTTGTCCGGACCACTTTGAGGTCTATTTCGCTGCGATCACACGCATTTTTACTCGCAGATTTCGACCTGTCGACATGACCGTTTGCTGTACTATATTCTATACATTGCGTGGTTGGATTAAAAATTTCTCCGAACTAAAATACAATAAAATCGAGGAACTACGTAGCTTGACCACGATTTAGTGATAATGTCTTCGTGAACTGCAAGAAGGAAGAGAAAACCTATATCCGATTGCATACGTAACATAATTTTGAAGCCAAGTCGAGTTCAGTGCCGTAGGTTTTAATCATATATTGTTAACACTCCATCATACACAAAATTTTTAAAATATAACAAACTGTATCAGAGACTAACGCATACTATTTTTATTTTCATGGGTATTAGTAAAGTAAAAAAAAAAATAAATAAAAATTGTAAATGAACACTTATTTTTAAATGTACGATCATAAAACCTTGAGAGTAGTTTGTTAGATTTAAAGATTCCCATATTGTCACTATGTCATAAACATTTCTACACTTTAAATTTACCAACATTTACAAAAAGTATTTATACACACAATATGAGCTAATGTTATAGCCAAATTTTATCTAATGTTTTTGAATTATTTTTTCACCCCAAGACCATTTTTCCAAATAATTTTTTTTATCGTTCATTCTGATAAATAATTTATTTCAGCATATTTTTTTTGTGTAATGTTTTATTTATTTTTTTTTTTTTGGTTTTATAACTTTATTCTTAGCACATAAATTAAAAATAATGGTAATCCTTATTGATTTAATCAACTTAAGTTTAAAAATTATTATTTGAATAAGAGTGAAAAATCTTAATAAATGCTAATTTTTAAGTTTTTGATTGCGTTTGTATTTACTTAGCAGTCTTGTATAAAGAAATCATCTAATTCTCATAACTTTTTATCGGAAATCCCATGTCGAATTATTTTACTGTAGATCATGTGAGAGCATGAACGGTCCATTCTAAGTATGTTTATATATTTTTATATTTATTTATATATATTTTATATTTTATTTTCTACACTATAAATATTTTTAACACTGTTAAATTTTACACATTTATAAGTTCACAATAATAACTGAACCCATGGCAAATTTAAACCTAAGAAATAAATTTATATTTTAATTGTTTTGTTATGACATAAGTGATCGTTTTTTTGTGACGTGAGCTCCTAAAAATATACATATCGTAATGGGTGGACAAACACATTTTGAAATTGCTCAAATCGCATGTTCCGTGAAATATCAATTGGATCACTGTAATCAATAATCGATGCGGCCACGCATTATCCGTTATGCACCCGTTCGCGGGGCGCATAAGTAACATTCATAACATCAATAAATTCACGATGCATTTACACACTTCCTACGGTGGTACACTAGTGCCGAAAAATCACGATACAGCACTGTTCTGCGCAGTTTTTTAATTGCTAATCCCGTATATGCTTTCCGCTCGGAGGGCATCATCCCTTTTAAGCATATGTACGCAAAAAGCAATAAACGATGGGAAAATAATAGAAACTCGGTCGTCCGTAATAACATCCGTCTGTAGTAGGTATTTACGTTATTCAAATACCATTGACGATTCTCTTTGCGCAAAAACCACATTATATGGATATATACATGTAACGCAAGACTATCTAACAGCGAGGAATCTTCGTATTGAGTCGAAGTGCGTATATGATTTAAATTTTAAACGTGGACGGCTATTTGAATCGTAGCTAAAGAGTCAACTATTTTGAATAATACATTATCTCTTGGTTTGCATTTCATTCGAAATACGTGATAATTATCGAGTTTTTTTTATTTATTTTTTAACTATTTAGTTTTCTCGGCAGCTGTCACCCCCTCCCCCCTAACTTCAAACACATCAGCTTAAATAATACAATTATCCTTTATAAACTCCTCTTGAAACCTATATGGTTATATGATTTACAAATCTGGCGTTCAAACCAAGTTTTAGAATCCAATCGAAATCCAAACGTTCCATTCTAAATGCTACCATAACAAATGCTCCTTTATTTGTCTCAAATGAAACTTCATAATGACCCCTCAATTCTAACAGTAAAAGAAGTAGTTAACACTCTCTATAAATGCTGCTACTCAAATCTATCCCACCATCGAAATCCTCTTATTTCAAACTTATATGTTCTCAATATCCCAGATGATCTCAGAAAGAATTTGAAACGCAAACGGAGCCGGGACTTTTTAAATGATTAAATTTATCCACTGTCATGAAATTCTATCACTGGATGGATTTTTAATCAAGACTACAATCCGACCACTATTTTCACGTCAATCGTGTTTATTATAAAAACATATATTTACAGATTGTATAAATAAATAATGCTTATAGGTTCAATATGATGAGTTTCCATCCCGTGTAATCAACAGGAATACGCATAAGTTTTTTTTTTTTAATTTTCAAAATATTTGCTCCCTTCTGATGACTAATATTTAAGTTTGGTAAAAACATTATAAATTTGTTTAATATAGTTTATGTGAGAACATAATTATTTATATTGAAATCACATTTATTAATAATAAAAGTGAAACTCAAATTTTGACAGGAAACTGTGTATAACGTGATATTAACAATAATTCTTATCACCGAATTACTTAAATCAAACAAAACACGCAAGGCTTAATCATCAAATTTCCTATAATTTAAATCACTTAGATGAGTGATGCAAATTTCAAAAAGAGTTTTGAAATGGACTACTTTTGAGTAAAAAATACAGAACGTGCACATTTTGTTTTTACGCTTTCCCAAAACTTTCAATGGCAATTAATTTTAATCAACAGCAAACTCGTATAATTTAGTTAATTTGAATTGTGTAAAGTATTATACAAAACAAAACAATGCACGGCGTAAATATACTAGTGATTAATAATCAAAATTATTGTAGTGCGTAATCACGCAACGAGTGACGTACAAAAAGTCAATCAATGTTTGACGAGTTAAATTGAACTGATTCTTGAAGGAATAATTGACGAATATAATTGTCACGAAAGTGAAATATGAATAATGAATAATAATAATAATAATAATAATGAAATATAATCAATGACAAATTCGTTGAAACATCTGTATTGAAGATATTCGACTAATTGTTGAATTATTTTGATACTCTTTGATTAATGGTAGTAAGCCAACAGTTTTTAATTCTAATCAAGAAATAATAATAATAATAATAAAACCATATGAGTGCGAAGAATTTATAATAATAGCTTTCCTTATTCCAAGTATATTATTCGATTTTTTCCCCTATATCTGTAAATAGCATGAATATGAAAACTATAGTTATGTACTAATAAAAAATCATAATCCAAAAATGTTGTCTCATGATACTTAAATTCTTTAATATTGACCTCTGATTTCTAACGAATATTCGAAACGATACAAGTATTGAAATACAATATCAAACTCAATAGTCATTCATGTGAAAATTTTTTACGGCTGCATAGTGTGCAAAATATCAAACACATAAATATGACGTAATAGATAGTTAAAAATATATATTTAATAATCAAACACGGCTTTGAAATAATATTATTACTATATTATAAATGTTTCTTCTTTCAAAATGTTATTTAGTCTAATTGGTTGAAATAATTTTTTAAACTTGATAAGATTTTGATTTTTAAAATCATGAAAATTTTAGGAGGTTAAAAATATAACGATATTAAAAATATAACGAACCTTCGAAATTACACGCCCATGTATCAATATTCCGATTTTTATAAGAGAGGAGATGTTTTAATTCATCTATGACAAATATTATGAGATGGCCCCATATGTGGCTATCACATGATTGCGCTCTATATGGACCAATTTTCCATTACACAATTTAAAAATATTTGAGTAATATTGAGTAAATATTCATATTTATATAGTATATAGTATATAGTATATATATATAGTATCTAATGGTAATATATATTACTTTTTTTTAAGAAATGTATTTTTTCGATATATATAAAGCAGAGATAAATGCAATTTCGTGGACAGATTTTCTTTAGGGTATTTGTAAGCTCGGCCCAATAATTGATCGATAATTTGCCAATGAAATATAATAAACATAACCAAGTTAATCTGAAACTGATACATAAGATCTCCAAGTTGAGAATATGTGATTAATTATAAGGAGTATATATAAAGATAGAAGGAAGTCAATGTTAGTACTACCAAAATCAATCGACAACGTACACGAGGTATTGGAAAGTAAACAAATAGTTACAAAAAGAAAAAAAAATTTTTTTGTTAATGACTAACGAGGAAAAATAATAATTTTAAAAAAGCTTTGCACATCAGAATATATACGTTGATGAAATTTGCTCATACTGCTTCAGGTTTTTTAAACAGATGTTTACACTACATGCTTATTTTTTGTTATTGTAAAACGAGCGCGCGTTGTATGTGATGGTCTAACTCTTTACGGTCGTGCAGTCTATTGATATACAACAATAGGAAATCAACTCCTACATACCTAGGGCCAGAGAAAGCTATGGGCTACCCGGGCGATAACCCGGGGCGTCAACACGAATGGGGCGCCAAACTGAAAATTATTTTCATCTAATTTATCTTTTAATACGCATTAATGATCTACTGGAAGTAAGAATATAACAATTGTGCTTTCTACTTCATATAGGTACTGCATCCATACAGCGCTGATTTTGATGTAAAAATAATGTATGGAAACATACCAACGCATTTGTCTGTGTAAATAAATATATGTTAGTAATATTTATTTTCATAAAATATTCACCCGTTAACAAATAAATTCATATAACTAGACGATTACGTAAAAAACGCTTTTGGACCTTACTAACAGCGAAAATACCGCAGTGTGTGACATAAATCAAAAAGACACAGTTGCCCGATACACACGTACAATTTATTGTTTTCGACGAACTCTTGCTACGTACGATCTACTATGTAATGTCAAATGTTTAAACTAACAAGTTACAGTTAACAGGTACCTAATCAATATTCATATTTTTGTTTAGTTAGTTTCTACATAATATTTTGGTTCCTTATTAGTTATTTACAATGAACTCCGTTCTCGGGTTGTCTTAAATATATATAAATATCTATTATAAATGAGTTGTTAGTGAAACACAGTATTCCTATATTGTAGGCAGTGGCGACGTTAAATAATATATTCCCCGAAAAAACTTTCAAAAAGTAAAAAACGCTCAAAATTACAACTATTATATTCTTGCAACAAAAAAACAATAACCTGTCCAAAAAATGCGTTGATATAATACTAAGTTATTATACTAAATATGTATTAATTTTATTTAAATTCACTAAAAAACTTTATTTTACTACTACTGAAACTAAGTGGGTTGGAAGGGCCCTCCGGGTTCAAGAGCACCAAAACATGGTTTTCCTCAAGACGCCAATACTTCTAACGCTGGCCCTGTACCTAATAATGACTTGGGAAGTAATTAATACATAAAGTAGGTCTCGGAAATCAACTCACTGCATCACATGATACACGTGATGCACCAAAACGGCTTCAAACTACATGGCCTGTTAAGATATTAACTTAATAAATTTCCTTCTTGTACGAGTTACCAAATACAATTAAAAGTATTATAAAATCACCGGTTCACATCTACAGTGTACGAAATATGATTGTACTTCATGTTAACCGTAAGATTAATTGCAGTGCAGTAGATACAATGCAAAAATGCATGATCTATTTATTGTTATTATTTTATTTTACATAACTATTATTAATGAAAGGGTAAATTTTATCGTATCATCAATATAAATAATTTCTAAAGTAGAATACATAAAACTTATTCCAAACAACCCTTCGCTTTAAACTGTGTATAAATATATACATTGTTGTATACTGTTATGTACTGTATATTGTGGTATAATCTCTATAAAGGACTAATGAATGTTAGTAGGCGTTTTTAATAACAAAGTCGAAAAATGTTCAATCTTGTAATATTATTTTAATCAAAATATTTAGCTCAGTTAAAGTTTTGAAGTTCATTTTTTGTTCGCCAAAGTAATTGGACAAACAATTTGTTATTATATTATGTTTATTTTAAAAAAATTTTCAACAGAATAATAACATTTTAATTTTTAAAACTTATATTTTATCGAAATGCAACAAGTGAAAATATACGTTTTTTTTTTTTTTTAACACTATTAATAGCTATATTTGAATAATCGTTATTACAGAATGTCTCATTCAAATTTCAGCGGACAATATATATATATATATGTTACCGGCAATATGGATAATCCGGTATTTTACATAATGCCTAGGCATTATATAAAATGCCAAAAATCGAGCTTTGCCTAGGTATTATCATTGATTATATTATATACTATTATAATAGTATATTATATAATCAATGGTATTATGTATAATGTCAAACGTGGAGTAGACAATATGATGGAAATAAATAAAATTGGGCATCACCTGTTACCAACGACTTTACTTACTGTTTATTATAAATCTGCGTGAACGATTTAACGCAATAAAGATTAAAATTCGTTTACTGCTATAAAAATAAATCTAAGGTACAATATTAAACAAACTAATAATTTTATTACATTATCGTTATTTTCGTGTCTTGTTATGGTGTTGTAACTAAAGATACGATTTATATGAAGTCAAATTTTTATAACAAACTACAATTTTTTTTTAATGTAATATAGCATATAGTAAAATATTTTGTAGTTTGCTAAAAAAAAAAATTGGTATTTTGCAAAATACCTGAATTATCCATATTGCCAGTAATATATATATATATATATTAGACGTCAATAGTTCGAGAATATTTGAGATATTGCGCTTATGTCGGTATTATTAAATATTTTATTGCTTAGTTAAAATATATAAAACATTGATTTCTATTTCAATCATTTACAAGTTTTGGATAATTTATCAATTAAAACGGTTGGTTTAAATTACTTTTCGAGTATTTCGAAAATATAATATATCATAGGTGTACCTGTTTATTTCCATCTTCTTTCCAGCGTAATAAATTATCTGGGTCTTATACATCACCAAAATAACGGCGTCATATAATATTGATTTTGTCATCGTATACTGTCCAACGCTATAGATTTTAATATTCGTTTAATTTCGTTCTAGTACAATAACTGTTGATTCTTGACGAGACAAAAGATTAGTTACAATAATGTATTTTTTTTTATTTATAAATACATGAGTAATATGTACATCACGTATACTTACTTATCATTATTTTTTCAAAATCATAATTTTGCTCCTGTCAAAATTATTTATTTATCTTGTACAGCAATTTTACTCTATAAAAATTCAAACGAATACCTACAATGACGTGTTTTTTATATACAGTTTTTTCTGTTATACTAAAGATATTAAAACTTCAAGTTCTAAAAAAATCCTATCATCTTTACTTATAGTGGAGTATAAACACTTGAGCATTGTTTACTTACTTATATATTATACCTAATTTCGTTCAGAGTCGTTTGACATTCCATGTAAAGCGAGAAATATATAGGTTTTAAATTTTTATTTTAGTATTAAACTGTAACAAAAGTTTTACGCTGCATCTCATTAGATAAGCTTTATAACTAGAATGGTACTTGAAAGATGTTATTTTTTGATTTCCAAAGTGTTTTTAGCGAGCAGAAATGAAGTCTGAATAAAAAAAAATAAAAAAACCTCTCTTAATATTTTTCAAACAGGCTTTATTTATTTAACACGTAATCTAATTTATTCTAAATTTAATTTAATTTTTTCTTCATCGAAAAATTATACAATACTTTAAAACTTTAAATAAGTATTTTGTCTCTTATTTAAAAATTTATACTCTACGTATCTATTTCAAATGTCAACAAATAACTATTATTACGTTTAGCTTGAGTAGCGGATTATTTTTATTCTCCTTAAAAGTAAAGATAGTTTTTCCAGTTGAGCCACTTAACACATTTGTATAAACAGCAAACCGGACTGTGTGCTTTATACATATTTATTTTTTTTTATTCGTAAAATCATACGCTTCGTATAGATTTAGTAGAACGGTAAACCAAGACTTTCGAAAGCCCATACTTAAATAATACCATAATTACTAGTACATCATATTTCCACGTATTCACATTTTTCGTGTTTATAGAACGGATTTAAGAAAAACAGGAAAATACGGTGTAATACGAGTAGATTGAAATCCGTATTTCATAGTGGTGCAATGTATAGTAGTTAATTTCGGAAAAATAATTTAAGACCCAGAGAATAATCTTGGGATTATTTTTCGTCAAGAGTGAAACGTAAAATAGAGGACAACTATCATCCGAGTAAGATATGGTACGAAACGTTGTGCGCGATGTACCGAGTCGACTTAAAGGAAGGACATCCGAACGAAACACCTGTCGTAACTGCATGTAGTCGCTGTGTCTAGTCCGGTCCGATGTTCGTATTTTCTGCGTCCTCGACGTTTTTGTTATTAAGATCCAATTTATTCGGACAGATAAGGGAACTCGTCCCGTAAACGCCAATCTAGTGTTGGATCTACTGAACTGGCGGTAATACGGTTGCAGTAGTTTTGACAAACTGTCTAGTCGTGCTGTTACCCATCGATCGCTCCGACGGAGTGCAGTACTAACGGTTTGTCGACTGAAAAGTAATACTCTCGGAATTCCTCGAGTACGGAAAATAATACACCCTGTGCGCGCGCGTCTACCGAACACCTGATTCCTGTGAATTCACATCGTTTAATTTCCATCACGAGTAATCGACGAATTCGCATTCTACCGTATTACTATGGTATAATAAATAAATATAATATATATAATAAATATAATAAGATAATAAATATTATCTACCGTATATTATTAGCTTACACGCCCGAATCGATATTCCATTGACGTAATAAAAAGACATTAAATCTATTTGATCGTACGGCGTATATTAATATCGTCGAGCCGCGCACGCGTGTGCGCTTTCTGCGGCCACGGTACGTCGAATATTCAATAATACGCACTAATACGTTTATGCGTGTACCAAAGTTCGGTATGTTTACTTTGATTTTACGATTCGGAAAACAGCCCGCTTTAGCGCTAATAAATCAGTGGTTGTGCCTAGAGGTCTCGTTACGATAATGAACGACGTTCTTGCCAACGCAATGGATGTGAACGCAACACACAGTATTTAGGATTCACTGTTTCGTACCGAAGCGTTTTTTTTTGTGGATAAAATCTTCCAAAAAAATAATTGTTAACACTTAATACAGTTATTATTTATTCATCAGATATGTAAGACTAAATTAAATTAGTTCAAAACATGGGTAACTCGTTTAACATCTAATAAAAATTCATAACGAAATGAAGTATTCACAATACATTATAGAAATATCGAACCATTGAAATTAATTTTAAACTAATTATTATATTAAATAGATGATCAAATATAATTTCGTTTTGAGTGATTTAATATTTTAATTTTTTCATTAAAATGACATTAATTATAATAATAATTCTTAAGATTCAACAATTTAAACATTAATACATAGGTTTTTAATTGATTTATAATAATAATTATATAATAACATTACGTGAACAACTAAACTATATAAATATACTTATATTACACGCGCAATACATAATAAACGAACTGTTTACTTGTAAACATACGTAGGTATGAGTAATATTTTAAATAATAAATAGACGTAGTTTTTTGGATACTTCTAGTATCAAAACATTTAAATACGTTTAATTATTAGTGAAAATTATTTAAACTTAATTTTAAGTACATATAACACACAAAAATATTATTTAACAGTTTTACATGAAAAAAAGAAAAAATTTTGATAGTTCGATATTTAAAATTCAACATGACAGTTAGACGTATTCAAGTAATCCGTGTATTACGATAAACAAAATTTGCTTGCAATTAGAAAAATAACGATATTATTATTATAGGAACGAAAAGCATAAGTGGATCATGAGAATTAAATTTAATAGTATTGGATTTTCAAAACAAATATTAGTAGGATTTTAATATTTGGAAAAAAAAACGTTGAATTATAAATACGAAATTGGCCCGTACGCGTAGCAAGGTACTTTGAGAATTTGTAATTATTACCTAATGTCGAAATGTTGCTATAACGTTTGCGATTTGATGTGACTATTATACTTTGGTAAATATGCTTTTATAAAAATAGAAGAGTATTTCAATGATAAATGAATATTGCGTTCGAAGATATTGAATTTAAAACCTAAAATTTGAATAAGAAAATCTTAATTGGATGATTTTAATCTGTATTTTTCACATTTATATTCGAATAATAAAATAAATCGGAATAATAATCGTGGAATATATTAATGATTCCCGCCGGTATTTCCAAACTGCGTCTGTGAAAATTCGAGCAAAGCGTTTAAAAACGGATTGGTCTTACAAAGATTCGCTATTATTTATTTATTTTTTTTTTTTTTACCGCACCATATAATATTTTTTTATTTCTTCGCAATACTATTTTCGTAAAACATTTCATAACAACACGAACATTAGGATTAAATATATATATATATGAGCAATGGCTTGTAAGTATACGTAAGTGGATGTTTTGATCGTTTGAAGTTCAACATCTCGTTTGAATTTCTTTTTCCAATTTCTATGGAAAATCGACTTTTATACGTTCGTTCCCCGCCCTCGCCTACCGGCACGCGTACGGATACCGTAAAAACGAAAACTCTTCTTGCTCTCTCCACCCCATACGCGCGATCCACCACGACGCCGGACGAACGTATTATCATAATTAAAGCCCGGATTTTTATGCATTTGCATGTTTATACTAAGTGTATGTACGTCTATGGAGGTTTGAAATGTCCACGATTCATATTACACCGAATTTAAACACCAAATTTTATATTTCATATTTTGCATATTTCGAAGGATATTGCATATTTGTTTATAAATGCATATAACATACATATTTAATAGGTTTTTAATAAACTAACTATTTTAATTTACAGTAAATTTTGTTATCTCCTAGAATAGAGTTCAAATTGACAGGTATTGATAAGTTAAATTGATAGGTATTAAGTTTCAAAAATATTATTTTAAAAGATTTGTTTTAAGTTTTCTATGTGGTTTTCAAAAAAAAAATCACATTTTATAAAGTGTAACATAATGCATATAATTGCATATTTAGTCACTTTTTCTTTGCATATTTGCATCATATTTGACACTTTTTAAATTTATATAAATCCGGACTCTAATCATGTTTCGCAAAGGTAAAAAATCTGCGAAATCAAAATCGCACATAAATCAAATAATAATAATAATAAAAGCGCGCGCACGCGTATATGCGTATCTCATAGGGTATATATATACATTTGAAGAAGGATGTGAAAGGAGTCGCGTCGCCGTCGAGACACGTACGCGCGGCGGCACAAAAAAAAGGTTATATTTGAATCACGTAACTCATGAAAAATGAGGGCGGGTGGTGTTTGAAAAAACAAAACTGAGAAAATGATTATCACGGCAGATTACGTCGAACACGTTATAAATATCAACTCAGATTTGTGAAACACAGAAATATCATTTGTAAATAATGAACGTTTACGCACGCGGTGCAATCGATCGTGGCCGTTCAAAACTATTGCAGTGTCAATTATATCGGTGGGCGGTTCGAGTAGAAGGAACTTCTCGTCGCCACTGGTACGCGAGCCCTTGCGATCGCACTGATGCGAGGGTAAAACACGATTGCGTATGAAATTGTATGCAACGTTGTTAAATTTACTAATTTTACCGTATTATATCTAGGTAATAAATATATAGAATACGTGTACTAACGGTTTTATAATAATTCATAAAAAAAAAAAAAAAAATTAATAATAGATAAAACGAGGATAACTAAATAAAAATAAAAGTAATATTAATAAATAAATCAAATCAACAGTTTTTATTTTAATAAAATTGTTGTTAATAAATTATTTGAAAATGCATTAATTTCGATTCCCTGACATCTATAACCGAAATTTCGTTATATCTGATACATTTGATATCATTAACAATAAACATGGACAATAAAAGCGTTAAAACACAGAGTATAATAGTAACTTTTTCATGTTTACTCCTATAGACATGCGGTATACATCGATACCGGTATGAAAATTGGCATCAACGCTTAAAACTTCGGACGCGATCGTGTAGTTAAAAACCAGGTAAACCGTACGGGATCGCGTTTTACCCTGACGCGTATGCGGGTACGTACATTAATGGTGCGGGACATTAGGCGCGCGGGGACGGGGATAGTAATGTACTCGTGTTCAGGGTGCACGACGCGGTCGGGGTTGTGCCGTCGGGCGGATGTGGCGTTCGGCGCGGGACGAAACGCGAGGGATAGCGTTTGCCCGTGAATCGAACAGAACTATCGTTGTACTACATGTATACTCTACGGATATGTCCGCTGGAACGACGGCGGCGACAAGACTATACTGCGGCGAACGGCTCTCTCGGCGCCCACTCAACGCGCACGGTTTTCGCTTCAGACCGGATTTTCCGGCGGAACGTTCAGCATGCGGTTTTGACAGGAGTTCGACAGCAACCCGCCGCCGCCCGGCCCGTTGGACACGATGAACGTCATCGTCGTCGAGCTGCTGACGGTCGAAGCCCTTTTGCCTTTGTTGATGGCCGTGTCGGCGATAATCGATGGCCGGGCCAACCTGAAAGCACACAAAAACACGGCCGACGGCCGATTAAACGGAGTGGTAATAGCGACGAGGAAAACCGATGGTCGCGCGACGTTCGTACGGTAGGTAAACGTCGCGTCGATGTGGTAGACATGCGGTCAAGTGCCTGTAGACCGTGTACGATTAGTAGAGACTCGTACCCGCGTCATTATGTAATAATTCGTTTTCACGCACTTTAAACCGACCGGGACACTATCGCGGCGGACACGGGAAACCCGTCGCAGGAGTAAGTGAACGTTACTTCGATTCGGTAACAAAAATTCAAAAATCTAACAAATCGGATCGTAAGATTAAATCGCTATGTCTGCAAATCGTTTGGTAATTACTGTTTGACTCGGGTACGAACACGGTTCGTTTAGCAGTCGATTGCATTGCACGGATGTCGGCAAACTGTGAATAATAAGCATTTTTACACGTCGTATTTATCAGACGTAATACTCAAGGGCTGTTATGATCATGAACCGTATTTTAATTAAATTGTCGCGTGGAATACAGAGACAATACAACGATTTCGGTAAACCGTTAATAGTAATTAATTCACGCGGTTATATTATTAGAGTAATAATAATAGCAATAGTGCTAAGTATTATGCAACAGGGACCTGATACTAAATTATTATTGCGATGACGTGGATCCTGCGGGGCTTTAAATAATAAAGTAAATATAATATGTATGAACGAAACAAGTAACAAAGGAGCGTGTAATGCGTATCAAATTTGCAAACTTAATAATAAACTGATGATCAGTGTAAAAATATTACATAAAAAAAAAAAAAAGGACTCGAATCGATGTAGTGGAATTATTTAACGAACGAATTAATATCTGTTGACAGTTTATAATATAAGAACGATGAAGTGAATTGAGTGGATGAAAATAATTTGTTGAATATTTAAGGGTTCAATACAACGACCGTATAGATATTTTTATTTTACAATATTTTCAGAGCTCACTGTATAGTTCAAATACTTGCGAAAAAGATGTCAAATCCATACAACTACAACTCAAGCAGATACTTATAAGTATACTTTTTAAGTATCTAAAAAAAAAATTAAAGAATTGATCGAGGCGATGACCCAAATTTTTATTTTTTGTGAACACACTTCTGATATTCCCAATTATTTTCTATTATCGAATAATTATAAATAAATAATTCATTAATTTTTTAAATATAAAACATATTGCATAGTATTTCAACAAGACTGTTGGCATATTCTTTTGTTTTAGAAAATTTCTTGTGACTTCTACAATTTCAGTTTTAAATAGTTACATTTAAAATAAGTTCTAAAATATATTTTAATCAAGTAATAAAGATAAACAATTACAAGTGGCCGCTTTGAAAGTCGAAAGGTGATATTAAATTAATATAACATGATTTCCGGAATAATATTGATGACTTGTGAATTTCAAAACTTAATGTAATCATCGAAGTAAAATCAAATTTTTTTAACATTTTAAAAAAATCATCCAGCATAAATGGTTTAAACGATACATTTACATACTAATGTAGGTGATACTCATGGAAATTAATTTAGCGAAACTTAAGAGGGTTTAAAGGCACGTCTCCTTAGAATATATTAGGCTTAACGCAGCTGTAATTTTCAGATAGATGCCAGTAAACATCTGCACTGAAGACGTGAGATTTTCAAATTTAACTTGTTACTTAAATGTAATAAATCGTATTCGCTAGCATTACATGTTCAATAGCACACGTCAAACATTAAGCTACAAACATTAATCGTTTTAAGTAGATGAAAACATATAATTATATCAGTATATTTTGTAACACTATTCTAAATATAATAGTATGGTATACTTTTTGTCGATACCATTTAAAATATAAAGTTTTTTTGGCTTACTGGCCGTAGATAACTAAATGATAATTAGTATGAAAATAAATTATAGTAGTAAACACGCGATATGTTTATAGTCCCCCCCTTTACCTTGTAATCGTCATTAATAAAAGTATCGATACATTCTATTCTTAGATCGTTTATACCGCCGAATAGTACATCGGAATATGAAATAAAATCGTAAAGTACACAGCGATCGACCTCAAATTAATCTCAACGCAACTTATTTTTTTTTAAATCGTCGGTCCCATGCTATCGATGGCTTTACGCACCGATTTCAAGTAATGATCCTGAATAACTCTATGCAGTGTACACTATGGTCGTTTATTCTTATCGCATTTTTTTGTCACATTATTGATCGGTTTGTCGTCGCGATCGAAACGTAAACGTTAATCGTTCGATGTAATCATATTCACAATCAACTAATTAGAAATCGGAAGTATTCGAAATCGATTGTTATGCGTTCATAAGGTAATTGTTATGATAGTCGATCGGTGAAGTCTGTGAATGGCGAAAAAGCTGTTATCGAAACGTACGAGCTACAGTTTCTGCAACAGTACTACTACGCAATAAGGTACAACACAGCGAAGTATAACACTATAATAATAACAATAAGAATAGGCACGTATCTCGGTAAGACCGCAAAACGTCGCTGCGAATTTTGTTGGCGGATTTGTGAATACGCCAGCCATCGGATTC
>NW_020273609.1:73654-355152 GCF_003268045.1 Sipha flava
TTATACCGCCGAATAGTACATCGGAATATGAAATAAAATCGTAAAGTACACAGCGATCGACCTCAAATTAATCTCAACGCAACTTATTTTTTTTTAAATCGTCGGTCCCATGCTATCGATGGCTTTACGCACCGATTTCAAGTAATGATCCTGAATAACTCTATGCAGTGTACACTATGGTCGTTTATTCTTATCGCATTTTTTTGTCACATTATTGATCGGTTTGTCGTCGCGATCGAAACGTAAACGTTAATCGTTCGATGTAATCATATTCACAATCAACTAATTAGAAATCGGAAGTATTCGAAATCGATTGTTATGCGTTCATAAGGTAATTGTTATGATAGTCGATCGGTGAAGTCTGTGAATGGCGAAAAAGCTGTTATCGAAACGTACGAGCTACAGTTTCTGCAACAGTACTACTACGCAATAAGGTACAACACAGCGAAGTATAACACTATAATAATAACAATAAGAATAGGCACGTATCTCGGTAAGACCGCAAAACGTCGCTGCGAATTTTGTTGGCGGATTTGTGAATACGCCAGCCATCGGATTCATAAGAGATTGAATACAACCATAAAATTCTACGCTGTACAATACAATAACAGTAATGATAATAATAATAATAATAATAATAATAATCGTATAATGTGGAATTTCTTGGCGTTCACCGTTGTTTTTGCATAACGATTTGCGCTCAACGAAAATAATATATTATTAGGTACGTGTAGTGTATGAAGTGCACGAATACGTGCGCTCGACAGTGAATTCTGCTATATATCGATTTATCTCATACATGATATATTATAATGTTACATTGTCTGTAATATTATGCCACGAGAGTGTGTATTTTTTAAGTGTAACTGCTCGATTTATTATACACACCAGCGTATTATTATGACGGCATCAAGTATGTTGATGCGTGACATCGAAATGTGTACATTAATATGTTACATGCGTAAATAACAATTTCACAAATAGGTATAGATAATACTGCATGGTAAATTCTGATGAAGCAAAAAAATAATTTGAAATGTAATATATCTTAAATTAACACAATAAGCTTATAATGTAATATCCGCTAAAATATTTGCAAACCAAGACGATAACCATCCAAGTAATTATAACTTACAATATATGTCATAACTTACAACAGTAATTAAATTTGTAACTTTTAAGCTATTTTATTAATGCTTTGACATTCAATTTATATCCAGGCTAAATAGGAATCTTTGGGAATAAGATTGCCGACTCTCTAGCATAATCAAATTCTACCTTGCGTTGTTCACTTAACAATCCTATCTTTTCGGTTGACTTTGTCCCATCCTGAAAAAGTACAAACTGTGGCTCAACTAATGGGAAATATTTTCTCCCCATTTCGCCTCTTGGTACAAAGTAATTGTTACTATCATTCCAATTAACCTGTGGTTTTATAATCTTAACTTACCCAGAGAAACAATAGTTTCCTACTCTTGACTTCGATTTGGCTATACGTTAATTTCTTTTCAATTATTCAAACTTTCTCTGAAAGACTCCTTTCTTTGTGCCATTATAATTTTCCCTCTATTTGTGACATTCCCCATATTTTCTTTGTTCATTTTTATCCACGCAGCCTAATTTCTTCTTAATTTAATATAATTCTAGGAAGATCCCTTTCAATTTGAAGTCTATTCTTTCTATCCGATCACTTCCTCCTGCAATCGTATTTACTATTTCTCTTTTATTCCTGGCTGAATTTTGAATTTAACGAAGTTTCGTTTGATTACAAGAATTGTATTCTTAGTTAAGTTGTAATCAATGTTTATATATATATATATTTTTTTATATTTAAAGAAGATAATAACAGTCGAGACTAATTGTAATACAAAGTCTAAATAAAAAATAAAACATGTTATTTTATTACGTAATACTATTATTATTATACTATTAATTTATTACTTTTATAATTCATAAAAATGCAATTTTTCAATTGTAAAATGTATTTTTTTTTACGTTTTCCAAAATTTAAGTTATAGAACATAAAAAAATCGTAATTTAAGCATTTTTTTGTTTGTGATTTTTATGAGAGTATTAAAAGAGTATAATTTGCCTAACTGCATTGAATATAATAAGAAAAAACATAAATATTTATTAGGTATTTCCTAAGGATAACTTATTATTTTTTTGTATTATTGCTTGTAACTAAAATAAGTTAAGATAAGTTTAAGTTAAATAAGTTGATATACCAGCATTTAGTTTATCCTAACAATAACTTATAAAATCACTAATATCAAGTAATTTTTCCAGTTTTGAGTTCAACTATTTAACATTGAGTGCTATTTTTTGTTCTTTTACTTTTTTTTTTTACTATAATGATTTTATCTTATTTTCATATTATATGCGATAGGAATTTTATATCAAGTACGGACACCAGTGTTAAAAATTAAATTGATAACGACTAATTAAAACTAGAGTTAAAGATAATATCAGGAGAAGAACAACCTTGTATGTAGGAAGAGAGTGAAATGCTCACGCAGTTAGCATTTCAGTAGCTTTCGAAAACGCTAAATGATTATCATATATTGGTTTCATCGTATTTTCCGCCTAATACCGAACATGCTCATGTTCCGTTGATATTCTAAACATTATTCACAACGAATATTATTAAACTATATCGAAATGACCCCCCCCCTCTCCCCTACAGAGTGCCGAATCATTTATTTCGCCTGTAACACTTGCACATAATAATGTTGCGTTACGTTCCGGTGGGAGTATCGATTATTAAAATTACCATTTTACTAATATTTGGCAATAATTTTAATAAATACCATACGCTGTCCATGCTAAAAGCCCATCTACTTACCATGGGGTTAGGATTGTTGAATAGTATCTCGTTGTTCTGCTGTACATCGTGTCGAGACGACGGAGAACAATGCATGTATGCTCGGTGGTGAAAATGTTTGTACTTTTTCCCCCGCAAATGGGTTTTACACGCGCTTTATTATTCGATGGGGGAAAATTACAATTAAATTAAAAAGTGATGCAGGTAGACGCAATGATATCCAGAGTATGAACGATTGATTGTTTCGGTCTGTTGAGACAGACTTGCAAAAACAACCGAAACGTTTCTAGACATGTAAAAAAATTAAAATTGGTTTCTGCACGTCCACAAACCTACACACGAAACGATATACGTATCTACCGTGGTGAAATATATACTGGTTTTACGCAGTTTTCGAGAAAAAAATCGTTTCCACTCTCTGGTGCATGTATTTTCAAACAAGTTACTAATCTCAATAATATAATTTCGTATTCGATTGTACATTCCACTCTTTTCTCTGTTGATATGTACTTGCACGCATTTGGTTTGATATGGAAATTTCCGAACCGTAATATATTAATACATTGACAAATTAAGAGAACACAATTTTTTTCCTATTAAAAAAGTTGTCCAGTTCAAACTACACACCTGCATTTTAAAATCGATAACGTACTATCGATCACCAATCAAATATCTGTACCGTGTATTGATAATAACTATTCATAAGTTATACGAATAGGGGTAGAGTTATAGAAGGACTTTGAGGTTATTCTTTTTTATTGGTGCCCAGGCTTTTATAATTACTCAAATATTGTATTTGATGACCAAAAAAACAGTGGGTTTCAACAAACAATGGATAGAAGCTTAAAAAGCTAAATTTAAGCTGAAAGCTTTGAATTGTTCATAGCAATACATATAAGTATTGTGTGCAGTTCCAATGCAGCAATTGAATACGATTTTTTATAACAATTTGAAACCAAAATCAAAGTTTTGCATGACCCATATTAACTACTCAAAATTTTAAAAATTGTATTTCATCGAAAAATATTTAACTGCACATACTATACTAACATTAGAAAAATTAAAACAAAATATCTCTTTTTTTAATGTTGTTCATTATAGGGACGTATTTAGACTTACTTCTATGGGGGGGGGGGGGGGGATTCAATTTTTTTCTTCAATTCAGGCTCAAAATTTACAGGATAAATTTTTGGTAATATTTAAATTAGGTGAACCCTTAACAATATGTATTTTTTTTTTTTTTAATATAATGCCAGATTCACTTAGAATCGACTTTTGTCTATATCTTTTTTAACACCTATCTGTGTTTTGAAAGTTACGCTTGTGTTTTATTTGATTTTTTCACTTAGTATGGACCCGAAAAAAAGCCCAATTCAGTATTCACAGCAACGTATAATTTGATTTCATTATAAAATAATCTACATTAAAAAAATTTTAAATGTATATCTCATATATAATAAATTCCCTCGTCCCTTCGAAATTCCTTAAAATAAGCTCATGGTTTGTTAACATCTCAAATATGGGATATTCTAGTCTTAAAAGTGCATTTGTAACAAAAATAGAATTTTCCAAGTATAAATTCTGATGCTATGAAAAAAGTCTATTCAGGAAATCCTACTAACGGCTCTGATTTATTATTTATTATTTTCATTATAATTAATTTATGTTAAATCTGCTTATCTGCACCATGTTTTCCCATCTACCTGACATTCGAACCACTATTTTATTTCCTCCTGTCGACTATTGGATGCGTATATAAGTTGAATTTGCGGTAAACTATCGTAATGTTTACTTTTGAGAATGCAAACACGGCAAACCGCGACGACGATACTGCCGGAAAGTATATTGTTTCATCGCGACCGAAGGTTAATAATCTAATACCGCGTTAATCCACGGACGACATCACCAATCGCACCAAATACTGAGACTTTATCAAACGCTAAATTTATATATATACAACCATCCATTAGTCGAGCAAATATTGCACAACATCCATACGAAACGGCCGATCGCCATTAAGAAAAAAAAGCACAACAAAAGATACGTTCACATTTCAAAAGCAAATTCAAATTCCAGCAGGATTAGTAAATCGCACTCAACCTGCTTAACTCCTTTCTACGTATGGTTATATTATAAATCTGTTTCATGTCGAATCAATCGTTTCTTTATATTATAGTTTCAGTCAAAACTGATGTATATCATTATACGTATTTGAGTGACATCATCAAAAGTCAAATTTAGAAGAAAAAAAATCAATCGATTTTTAGTGTACGTAACTATTATTTATTAAGCTCAATATTCGTTTTATGATTCTGGTAACATTTTTCAACGTAAACGAATCCGTTATATAATACATTAACTTAAAAATTTTCGATCTTAAAATACCAATCTGAACTGCTACTGTTGCTAATTCTCATTAAAATGGAAGTGTAAAACATTCAATTAGGATAACTACGTTTTCAGAATTTATCGTTTTTAAATAATTTAAGTTGTGAAAAATCATAGAAATTATTGGTTTAAAAAAATCTTTAAAGTGCAAAGTCTAATATCATGTTTATCTATACAATAAAATTCTATTTTTATCAAATCAAAATATAAAATAAAGCGGCAAATAATGCCAATAATTATAATATTGACCGAAAGCAACAACAAAATCTTCACATTATATTATCTACTACTTTTTCAAAATTTAATTACGAACGTTTTTACTGTTAAAATAATATGGTTTGAATAAGATATGAACTTCGATAAACAAGTACATTATACAGTATTGAATTCACGAACACCTCAAGTTATTATCATGGATATCCATTATACAGTAAACGTATAAATCATAAATTAGATAATTATTGCATTTCATAGCAAACCAAGCCTATGTTATTTTTTCAATTAATTTTAATAAAGCAAACTCATATGTTTTATCAAACTGACAGTGCACACGAACTTCAAATCATGTTTATATTCTCAATAATAACAATAATCATAATAATAATAACAATAAAAACCGACTGCAGCACAAATCAAACAGCTATTATGTTTTCAAATTTTTCATTCAAAATGCAATGAAAACGTTTTAAAAAAAATCAGCATTACCTTAAGCTCTATATACAAAGCGTTATGTATATCAAAAATGCATTCATTCTAGGAGAAAGCCTACCTTATATTCTAGGCACCTCCAGCAGTTTTCTCGTCGGTTATATGTACGCTGGGCCTAAAACATGAAAACGGAATGTTATCGTACGTGCACAAAAAACACCGGATGCCCGACAGAATGATCTTCATCATAAGGTTGTCTACTACATTTTGTCAACATTTATTTTCAGTATTTAATTGGTTTTTGTAACACTATAGTAATAACTAAACACATCTGCTAAAATATAAAAGAAATTGCTTTCGAATTTAAGGTTTATGCATACCACATAAATAAATTCGTCTATGATGAAATTAAACTAGAGACAAATTCGATTCCTAATACTTCATATTGTTTAAACTTTGTGTTGCAAATTTATTTTTTCCATTTAAATGTTATTAGATACTATATATTGTAAGCATTATTGAATTAATTTTGTTCATAATAAAGGTTGCAATTTATTATTGGAACATATTTGTTATCGAAAATAAATTTTAAATAATCTTATTATTTGCATACCAATGATCTAATCGGTTTAGATATTAAACAAAATTAAATAAAAAGTTAGATGAATTTCACATACCAGATATAGCATAGTATATTATAACGTTAAATAAAACTTGTACGCAGAATAATTTTAAAAATTAAATTAGGTAAATTTATACACAATTCACATTAATAATTGTTGCGATTAATGTTAAGTACCACGACATTTTTCCAGATATATTATACAAATTATTAACATTATATACCATTTTACACATTGATAAATGTGTAATTATAAATTAATATTTCAATATCGTTTCACTTATGGCATTGGTTATTTTTTGTTCCAGCAAAATTTGCCAGTTGTTGATGTTATACTGCTGGTTTGCATTTATAATATATATTAATTTATACTGTTAATATATATAAATATGTAAAAGTTAAATAAAAAAGCATTTCGAAAAAGTAACACAGTGGTAACACATCCAAACATTAATTGTATCGACGTTACAATAGTAAATCGCGATTCCAATTTTATTTAAATCTGTGAGGACTATGTTTGCTATATTCTGTTCCTGTTGCCATAATTTGGACGGGACGATTTTTATTTGATTTTAAGTTTTGCATGAAATCTACTGTAGTGCAATTTTATGAATTCGTTGACATTTTTAAGTCATTATAATTTTCAAGTTTTTATGCAATGAATAATACATTGTTACATGGTAACTGAAGATAGATATTTTAACAATGCAGTAGTAAAACTGATCAAAAATGTATTTTCTCATATCTGGTTGTTACAGAACACTTGTCACACTTACACACATGTATAACGGTCCTTCTCAGGACCAACAAACAACAAGAACAAATATCGACCAATCATAGCCCGTTATCAGAAAAACACAAAAAACAACACCAGGGATACCACCAAATTTACCGAAGGAGAAGGATACTGCGATCAACATAAGACGGAGTATACGAGATGGACTGAGGGAGGGAAAAGGGGAAAAGAACGACGAGGACATAAAATAATGAAATCGGGGGTGGCACCGTAGAATAGGGGATTAAAATACATATCCATAGACACCACCCATGACTTAATCGAAACAAGGGGAGAGAAGCTACAACCGGAAACGTAGACGCGAGCAGATACCGGATGAACCGATTACGCGAAGAGTTCACTAGTCGGTACGGTAATATGTTTATATATTGGTGCCCCGTCACCGAAAAATTCAACTTCCTCAACTTCCACATCAACCCTCAAGACATCAATCAAACCATACAAAAGGACTGAATTGAATTTTGAAAAGGAAGACTTAATAAGATACCAGCAGCCACGACGATCTTACAAGTGATCCTGTACAGCCAATCAGAGGCCCGGAACCACCGCCGCAGCTGAAAGCACAACACACCGTCGCTACAAGCATCGTCCGCAATGGAAGCAGACAGTGCCTACCGCTACAACGGCCTGCCAACGCGATCACTCATGACGGTTTATTGCATACACGTCACACCACACGACGTCGTCTCCTGGATTGTACCTCTCAGGGCTAATCGATTACTAAATAACACTGTTTAGCGAACGTCCTCGAAGTGCAATCGCGGTCGACAATACCCGGCTATCCACGTACCCTCTTGGTGCGTCGTCAAACGGTCCTTCGATCTACGGACGGCCCCGGACTCAACGGTCGACTGACAATGGACGGTATCTGACCCGAAACCCGAACGTGGAGTAAAGTTGGAGTTGACGATCGAAGACCCTGGAAGCCCAGCCACTACCCGTCCAGCGTGGCACGGACTACCACCGGCCAGTGAACACCATTCCGCCCGGAAATATTGCCAGCCATCCGACCGAACGGATCCAGAAGAATTATTCCAGCACCTACGATGATCGGACCAACACTTGGCCGCAACTCATCGTCACCAAAACAGCACTTTTCAGCGATACCGAAATACCGAAGCACTTAATCAAGTTAACCTCCCTGGATTCGGCTCGTCGCCGGGGTACGCTTAATTAAGTCTGTACCGACGACGGTCAATTCCCAGACCCATAACTGTATATAACGCATGACACACTCGATATTGTAATATTAGAGCCTGGCTAACATTCACCAGCACCACCGACTGTTTCGACCCACTTTTCCAAGTCTAGTTGGAACACGCTGACGCTTTACTAAGCCCTTTATATTGTATGTTTATTTATATATTATACCAAAATAGAGGAATGTGATTACCTATAACTACGTGCATTCATCATATTCTTTCACGATCCGGAACGTCACCTCGGACGTTCCGTTTCATGGTCTGATAAGCTAAGACAAACTTTTCTATAAACTATCAAAATAATGTATTATATCATATAAATGTAATTCAGTTTCAGTTGATATGATATCATATTCAATCATTCTTTACGTATAGTAATTTATTAGGTTTCTAAATGTATAATAAAAATAAAATACATAATATCTTGTATAATTGAGATGCACTCTCGTGCTTTTATATGAATTCTCAGTGATTAGATAGATAAACCGATGAAATATTTTACAAGAAATGGTACGGATATAACGTTTTTGAGATAAATCGATTTATATCTCACACACTACTAAAAAAATTCTACTTGTGCGAACAAAACCGTAACCAAATAATATATTATTCACAGTTGTAGATTATGAATAAAAGTGATACGAGGTTAAAAACATTTCAAAGGTCATAAAAATGTGTATTTTCATGTAATATTTATAATATATTTTTATGTAATATTGAGTGTTCTCGATTAGCTTTTTAACACTGTATATATAAAGATATACGAGTATATGTATATGTAATACACCCGTTTATATTACATATTCACGTACTGAATTTCAACTTATTTAAACATGATACCATTATTTATTATTATATTATTTTATTTTATACCTATTACTGTATATTATTCCTTTTAGATTTTATTAAATTCTGTATTAAAACAAAGTATTTATTATTCCCCGGAAAATTTTCTTAACAACAGGATTTTACTGTGTTCGAAAAATGATCTTCGACTTGGTTGAGATTTCTGTGTGTAGCTAAGAAAATATCGATATCACAAATAACGCGGATATTTTTACGTCATTAAATTTAAATGTTATATATCTTACTATTTATTAACTTCATTTTTAATTTCGCCCCTGAACCACTCTTTAAGTTGCCCTAGCCTCGAGCGATTTTGACCTAATTTATTCTTCAACTGATTTAGAAATAATCGGATTTTTAATTCGCATTTAATACGGATCTTTATACGTTGACACAAGGCAAAATGTTTACTGTTCACTTTTGTTATTTGTTCTCTTTTTGTGTGTAGGAGAAAACTAATAATTTTATTACGTGGTAGAATTAGGATATAAAAGAAAACTGGAATTTAATTAAACTGTTGTATATGGTGCACCTTTTGGAAATCAGTCTTTACATTAATTTAATAATATTATGTTTGTCAACATGATATGTGAAAATTTGTTTTATAAGTTTCTTTATGTGATTTAACGATTATAGAGATTATAATACGTTAATATTTTTTACGGGTGGCTTTAAACACGGACAAGAAAAAAGTGAATAACCCCTTGCGTTTCTCGTGTCCAATCCTGTATATCTTACTACATGATCTTGAAATAGTTATCACCTACCGACTGAAACGATATAATAATAAGTTAATGTAGTAAATGTAAAAGTTATTGAATATAGGTATGTTAATTTTCTGCTTGCTTTGCTTTGCTTTGTGGGGGGGGGGGGGTGCTCTGCTTCAGGCTTTTGCCTCTCTCAGAGTGTGGAATATAGGATCTGAAAATGTTTTGCGAGTTTTACTAGGGTGGGGAAGTTAGAAGGAGATGGGGCGATTTTTGTGGCGAGGGGAGATGCAGGGTTTGGTCGAAATTTCACGGATCGTAGGAATCGGGGAATTGATAACGGAAGATTTTAACTTATTAGTTTCGATGGAGAATTGTTCAGGATGACTCTGGTTGAGTTACGGATCGTTTGGTTGGATACAAACCACGGGAGACCAGTGATTGTACGTAGAGTGGTGTTCTGGAGAACTTCTAGTTTGTTACGGTTGGACTTGGATATGTTGGAAGCCCATATAGGACTGGCATAAGTTATGATTGGTCTCAGATAAGTTTTATAGACGAAAGTTTTGTTGGAAAGGGAGAGGGGGCTGTTATGGAAAATTATTGGGTAGAGAAGGTATCTGGCCATTTTGAAGTTTTTGGAAATGTAGTCGATGTGTTTAGAAAATGTTAGTTTATTGTCTAGGTGGACACCGAGGTATTTAACGGAGGGGACCAATTGATTGTATTATTTTTGATTTTGAGTTTGTCGGAGACGGTTTTGGGTTTGTTGGTAAAGATGATGGCGGATGTTTTTAGAGGGTTTATGGTTATTTTCCATTCGTTGGGACAAGTTTAGTTGTTGTTGAAGTTCATGAATTGCGGAATTGTTAGTTCTGCCCTGGGATAAGTATAGGGTGTCATCGGCGAAAAGAGCTGTTTTGCAGTTTGTATGTTTGGGCATGTCGTTGATGTAGAGAGAAAAGAGATGAAGGGATAGACAGGAACCTTGGGGCACTCCTGCCTGTATGGGTTAGACGGTTGAGAACTGATTGTCGACTTTTACGTAGAATGATCTGTTTGAGAGAAAAAATTTGATGATATTGATGAGTTGGACTGGAAGGTTTAGTGCTGAAAGTTTGAAAATAAAGCCGTCGTGCCAAACCTTATCAAAGGCTTTTTCGACGTCTAACAAGGCAGCCACGGACTTGATTCGTTTATTGAAGTTATTTACGATGTCGTCGATGACGGTGAGAAGTTGGGTGAGGTACTGTGGTTGTGGCGAAACCCGTGTTGGACGTGACGAATAAGGTGGGAGGAGTGGTATTGGATTCTGTTGAGCAACAGGCGTTCGAAAACTTTAGAGATTGAATTTAGGAGTGAAATTGGTCTGAAGTTTTTAGGGTTTAAAACATCTTTGCCGGGTTTGGGGATCATAATGATTACTGCTTGTTTCCATTCGTGGGGGAAGTATTCGGCTCTGGAGCAGGAATTGAAAATATGGCAAATGTGGGATATTGTTTTTCTGCCACAGTATTTGAGGGCAATGTTGCTGATGCCATCAGGGCCTGGTGCTTTGCGGGTAGGGAGGGTCTTTATGGTGTTCCAGACTTCACCTGGAGTGAAGTATATGGGCTGGTTGCGAGGGCAGGATTTTAAAGAAAGTAATTCGTCATTTACCAAGTTGTCAGTATTACTCGTGGATGGTGGAGTGCTAAATTGATTAACCATGGAATTTGCGAAAAGTTCTACCTTTAGCTTGGCATCGTGGATTAGGGTGCCAGAAGGGTCTTTTAGAGGGCGAGTTGCTGGCCGTTTTCTCAACATGCCTTGGTTGAGCTTGAAGAAGCGTTGCCAATCTATAGAGGAGTCGCACAAGGATTCTAAGAAGTTTGACCACTTGTGGTCATTGTAAGCCGACATCAGTTCTTTGACTTTTGTGACCTGTTTATTTAAAGCAGTTTTGACTATGGGGTCGCGGAAACGTTGCCAATGGGAGCGGAGGTGGCGTTTGAAATTTATTTCCAGTTGGAGGTTTTTAAGGAGTGAAGAGAGATTTCTGTTGGAGGAGATGGGGAATGAACTGGAGACGATGTTTTGAGAGATGATGGAGGTGAGGGAACGAATGCCGTCGTCGATGTCGGATGGGTTCTGGCCTATGTGGGTGGGGTATGACGTATCCTTCATTTGTTTTCCAAATTTGTCCCAGTCAGTGGAGAAAGAAGGGTTTGGAGGTAGCTGATCAAAGTTTATGTGGAGGGTGAGCATTATAGGAGTGTGGTTAGAGGAAAGTTCCGTGGGGAAGTTTTCGACGTTGAATGGAATGTTACCGGTTTTTAGTATTGCAATGTCTAGAATGTCTGAGTTTTGGTTGCTGTTATCTGGATAATGAGTTGGAGAGTCTGGTGAAGCTATTGTTAAGTCGTTTCTGGAATATAGAAGGTTGGATAGCGCGTTGCCAGCTGAATTATTTGTGGTACTATGCCGTGAACGATGTTTGGCATTAAGGTCATCGGCTATAATTGTTTTGGTTGGAGAGTTGAGAAGAGAGGTGATGTCGGAAGGTTGAAGAATGTTTTGAGGTCTTTTGTAAGCTGCTGATAGACGGATTTCGGTGGTTAATTTTCTGTTTAATCTGTCTGTATATGTAAAATTACTTTTCCTGTGTGATTCATCATCACCTAGCCGGAATCACTGAAGCTATGAGTATGAAATTTAGACAGTAGTTTTTTTTCATATTGTAAACATCTACTAAGAAAGGATTATTCAAAATTCAACCTCTACAGGGGTTAAAGGGATAAAAAAAGGTAAAAATAAAAAAAATCACCTAGTCGGAACCGTTTATAACTCCTTCCGAGTTATGAGTTTGAAATTTAGTCAGTAAGTTAATTTTATGATGCAAAAACAACCCCTAAGAAAATATATTTTAAAATTCAAATCCTAAAGGGTTTAAAAGGATAAAAATAATGAGATCACTGATAGTTGATATATCTCGGAAATATATTAATGCCCATATTCAATACTTAGTTGATAATATATTATATTATATTTCGATTTTAAAATAATCACGGCAGCAGGTGTTATTAGTGAATATGTTTTTAGTGTTTTTGGCTATTTTTAATAAAACAAGGTTATCTAATAAATAATAATATACATTTTAATAATAATAAGAATAATGCTAATAATAATAATAATAATATGTAAAATATTTTTTTAACTAAAAATCTATAAAGTAAGTTATAATTTTGTAGACATATGTTATTTTATTTTAACATTTCTCCGATTGAAGTTGCATTTTAAAATAAATTTAAAATTATTAAAAGATACTAATTGTTTGCCAGTTCCTGGTTTTTACTATACACGAGTAATCTAGACTTAACAAATCTAAAAGCAACCTGTAATATAAAACTGGTAAAATAAAAAGTTATACATAGGTTACACAAAACACTGTACATGGTCGAGCTGGGTTATTCAGCTAGTAATTTATAAAAACGATATAAAAAACGATCTGCTAATTATCGCCCGAAATATATGTCTTATTCAGGTAAATTTTAGGTCATTGGCCTAAATTAATGACGTCCTTTTTTCCCTTATTAACATTTCGATCCATTGTAGAAATATTCAAATTGAATAAATAATTGTTTGGTCCATATAAGCTAATTTCTAGATTTGATCGACGTATTTACTTTCATACAACTAGCAAAATCGGTATATCTTTGTTTTGTTAGCTAAACAAAAAGGAAATTTTGTTGATATTATAATAACAATCATAATAATAGTAGCTATAATTACAACAAACAGTACTACATACATGCAACCTAACGTTTTGATAAATCCATTTGAATAACGAGAAACTATTAAACATTGTTTCTATGGCAAGAAAAAATCTATTGAATAAAATAATCAAAATCACACAATAATTAAGGACACACATTCTTTTTATAAATTCGATAATATATCTGATTAAATATTTGGTATTTAATAAAAACGTATGTATTGATACATTATTATCCTTTTTATTTTTTAGGAAGGGTTATTACTTTAGACTTTCTCCAGCTTTTGAGTACACATTTTCTATGGAGACATATATTTATTAGTTGAAGTAACCATCGCTCCTGGCCCGAAGTGATTAATTTGTTCTATTGCAATTTCGTCGTACCCAGCCGCTTTTCCACTCTTCATTTCTTTCGGGCTGGTGATGAATTCATTTATTTGAAAGTCATGGTGAAAGATATGGAATTCATTGTTTTTATTTCTTATGATTTTTTCCCTCTTGATTTTCCTTCTGGGTTTACTATTTTTAAATAATTCTGAGGCTATCTGATTAGCAGTGACATTTATACAAGTTTTAAGTACAGTTGGATCTCAATGAGCTTTTTTCTTAGGTACCAGGCTTTCTTGCTGTTCTTAGTCATATTAGTATTTTCAATGAGATCATGCTACTTATTAAATCTGATACGCTTTTTTAACACTGAAATCATAGGTTATTTTTTATTCTAATTTTATATTTATTTCAATATTTAAAATCAATTTTGACAAAAAAAAAAAATCCAATTGCAGAGCATGATGCATTGTTTATACCTCTTTTATAAAATAGTAAACACATTTTATACAGATTATATAACATGGATTTAAATAATGCAGTTGACTTAATATAACTTCTACAAACAAATAATTCATATTTTTTGTTAGCAGTTAAATAATAGATATTACATTTACGGGAACTGAGCATTAGTTGTATTGTGCACAGTTTCTAATGATATTGGAAATACAGACAAAAAGAGGGTTTTCGTGTAAGATGTGGTATTAAATGGAGCTTAAAAAAAAAATGAAACAGATTATAGTCCTTCCAAACACAATATGTATTTCAAAATCTCAGTGATTCTTTATTTGGTATTTGTGAGAATATATAATAAGTGTGCTATTTTATTTTTTATTTTTTTTGTTTTAAAAAAAAACATTCCAAAGTAAGTAAATATTAATATTAAGAAATAACATTCAAATTAAGTAATGACTATATCAATGTATTTTTACTGATACATTTTATTAGATAAATGGTCAAAATATTTTTTATAGTTAAAATATTGTAATTGTTGCCGTCGAACTTAACAACCGTTCGACACACACACATAAAAACAATCGCACGCATCAGCCGTTATTTTTACGTTTATCTTTGTTTAATTATATTTTGTCTATTATAAGTTATATAATATGCTAAACAGGTATCGGCGCGTTATCTGCCACCGTTGGCTAGCTGGTGTGCGTAGCTTAACACGGCCGCCGCAATTTTGTCTTTTACCGTACGTCCAAGTGTAAAGACCGTGTGTGTGTGTGTGCAAATTATTATTTAATTAAATTTATTAATATACGCTATATAGCTTTTAATGCAATTATAAATAATGATATAATTTTGAAATGAATACAGTTAAATGGGTAATATATGATTAACAGTTATTGAGTAATTGACAAAAATGAAGAAGAAAATAACAATTTATCTATAAAAAGAGAAGGAGGGGTTCGAGTTTGCTTTTTGCATGCAACGAAAAAGAGGTTGGTTAACTGAATAATTTATTCGAGATGTAGGGATATGGAAAGGAAAAGAATGACGCATGAGTGAGTCAATTTTCCCATTGAGTAAATTTTGTAGGAATGATAAATTAGCAGCATGTCTACGGTCGGCTAAAGAACTTAGGTTTAAATGTGATAATACAGGAGCGTAATTATGGAAGTGGCAATCAATGTTTTGTACGTAACTGACAAACCTCAAGAATTTTCTTTGAACTCTTTCAAGTTGAAGAGAGGCTGAAGCAGTATTAGGGTCCCAGAAGACTGAACCGTATTTCAGAATAGGTCTTACTAGTGCGCGATATAAAGCCTTAAAGAGTGTTGATAATTTAAAAAGCGCAGAAATACGCATAATAAAACCTAGAGTTTTAAGTCCTTTGCAGTATATATTATCTATGTGTAAATTAGGAATAAGAGTAGGAGTAAGAATAAATCCTAAATCATGTACTGAACAATTAACAGAAGAAATGGAGTTATTATTGATGAAGTAAGTAAATTTAAAGAGATTTTTTTGTGCGAGCAAACGTCATAGAATGACATTTACTAATATTAAATGGTAAACCTAAAGTATTAGCCTAGGACACCAGTCTGTTTAAATCAATCTGAAGAAGGTTATAATCATTTATTGAGTTTATACTCAGAAATAATTTCATGTCATCAGCAAATGCTAAAAGTTGAGATTTTCGTAATACTTGATTGGCACTATTAAAGAAGAGGGAGAAGAGCAAGGGAGATAAATGACACCAGAGGGTACAACAGTAGAAGGTGATTTAATACCATGAATCTTGACTATTTGCCTTCTATTGGAAATAAATGAGCCAATCCAAGACAGCAGAGGTTCCCCTAGATCAGAATGAGCAAGTACATATAATAAAGCATAGTGATTAACCCGATCGAAGGCCTTACTGGAATCGGTGTAGACCACGTCAACCTGGGAGTGGTCTTCAAACGCACTAAAAATGTAATTACAAAAAGTAATATTACAAATAATTGTCGAACGACCAGGACGGAAACCATGTTGCTCATTCATAATGATAGGATGGATAGAGGGCATGATAATACTTAATATAAGAGATTCAAGTAATTTGGAGACGTGAGATAATATGGATATAGGACGGTAATTTTTAATTAAAGAGGCATCATCGGATTTAAGAACAGGAGTAAAGAAACTAAACTTCCACAAATCGGGGCAATCCCTTCATATATAGAACGTTTGAATAGAAGCCAGAGGGGGAAAGCAAATGTATGTCTAAGATTATATAGAAACAGACCCGATATTCCATCAGGACTAATAGATGTAGTATTCTTTAAAGTTGATGAACCACGGAAAACATCGTATATAGTTATAGAACAATGATTAGGTAGGTCAAATAGCAAAATATCTAGGTTTGGAAGATCAGTATTCATGGGTTCAGCAGCACTATCATAACGAGAAGAGTAAATAGAGTTGAAGTAGCTGGAAAACATATTAACAGAGTCTTGTTCGTCCTTGCTACTAATTTCGTTGTACTTAACGAATTTGGGAATACCGCACTTGGAACGATTTTTCCTAACAAAGTCCTTTGTTTGATTGGAAAGATCGTGTATTTGCTTTCTCAGATCCAGAGAATTGGGTGGCAAAAGATTCGGCTAACTATTTATTAGATGTTAATATATTTATTGGGAAGACTGTAGCTTCGAGATAGCATTCATCAAATCACTGTTCAAAGGTTCCGGTGGTTCGAAAAGTAATTGAGACTTTTTTACAGTAGCACAAGTAGTCGATATAATGGAAATAACTACCATCAATGTAGGGAAAAAATTGCAATAAATTTCAGCGCTCTGTATATGGCTACGTAAGTTATATGGCACACAGTGTATAACGCAGGTTTAGATAATTCAGCGATCGTTATATTTATCAAAACAGCATAATAATCTGGCTAATGACAATGGGTTGCTATCGGAACACCGAAGCAATAACAACGTAGGTATGACGATAGGACGAATATAACTTACTATGTCGGCGGCCGTGTGTAGCTTATAAGTCATTCGAAAATTGTCCCAAAAAGGAAAGGTGTTATACAGACCAAATTCAAAATCGACATATGTCTGTCCGCACACTTTTTATAAAACTGCTAAAACAAAATTTACAAATGTACTCCACAAACTGTGAGTTATTGTTATATTTTTTGTTGTTTACAATTATTTAGTTGTTGGGCTAAAAGGACCGTATATTTATTATTTTGTTGTGCCATAAGGGCCGCATAGTATTATTATTATTATTCTACTTGGTCATAAGGACCGCATACTAGTTTATATTATATTTGTTTGGTCATAAGGGCCGAGCATTCAAACATAATTATTTTTACCTTTTGGGCCAATAGGGCCGTTATATTATTATCACTTTACTTTTTGTACTTTGATATTGCTGTGATTTATTGTTTATTTATTATTTTATTATTTTACAATACATCAACATAATTACCATTTTATACTATTTTTATTTATCATTGAGTTACCTATTTGTCATTAGTTTTAAGTATATACACACTACATCACATAGCTCACTAGTATTTGCGCGGCGAACCCAACCAATTCTAGTTGAGCTATACACCAATATACATAAATTTACGTTACACAAGTCGGTCGATATGTTATAATATTACGAATTACGAAGTATTTTGTTAACCGGGCGCACGGCCTAGTATTGTCCGTTCCCGGCCCGAACAGTAATAATATGTATAACTACAAATAGGAAAATTTTATACCAAATTAAACAATGTTCTACGTGTAAACCTTTCACAAACATTTGTACTTCTATTAAATATTACAATTGTTTTGATAAAAAATTACATTAATTTTAATTTTGATTATCTACATATAACAATAATAATAATAAAATAAAGTCCTGTTATTGTTTGGTTTTTTTTTAATAGAATTCGGGTATCCATCAGATTTTTTTGAAATCCTTTGTACAGTTTTACAGTTGTTTTATTACGGATAATATGCTATAGGATTATCTGGCCTCGAACATTACGATGAATGCAGTTCACTAACATTTGTACGAATAGAATAGTAACGAATATTTATTTTTTTTTTATGATTTGCATACATACAAGGAAGTAATATAGAAATTTAGATTTACGGTCGTAGAACATCAAAATAAATATTTCATCGAATTAATCTTTGATCTATTCCATATATTGCATTGCATGCGAGTTGTCAACACCAATTATATAATTAAATATTAAGTGTAAATCGTAACCACGAAATCATCCTGGATAAATTGTTTAAAATATACTGGACATGACGGTGAAAAAAATCATTACTCAGGATTTGGAGATTTAGTTTTGACACAATTTTAGCATCATATTCAACCAGTGATATGAAAAAAACAACAATGATAAAATATGTTTCACTATTAACGTCCGTGTTTGGTTTTATTCTCGAACCACGCTCTGTATACAATGTGGTATTAAATCAACGGGAAAACACATTTGTTTTCAAGGAATTGTCTATCAGCTTTTAAATTTTCCACAAAATAAATACATACAATGAATACTTTAACATTTATTTAGTTACATTTACGCAGTAATTTCAGATGTTTTCGTTGAAGCCGTTTTAATATATTTTTCAAAAGGTCATAATTTTTATGGATTACAAGCAAGTAAAAGCTTTATGTTAATACGTTACCATGTGTATCATGTGTATTATTCTGTTTTTATCTCTTGCAAGCGAAGATTTATAAAGGCATTAAACACCGTTTTAATGAATATCCTTTCTGAAATATTTTAAATGATGCTAATCAGACTCGATAACAATAATAATGTCCAAAAGTTCACCACAGCTAATAGTTTTTAATTAAACAACCTATTCAACAATGGACACACGATTGAATTGAACAAAAGAACAATACAGTACATGCGAGAAATTGTGTAGTATTTTTACATAACTAGGTACCCGTCCAAATAATTGAACAAAATTTTTTTATCTATTACAAGCCACCACTTACGTGGCATTATGTTTAATAACTACGCGTAAGATCTGCCGGTGATATTGAATTTGTCTTGTAACGTTGGAAACGTGGAAACGTTGCATTATTACCATTTACGTTATTAAACGGACAATTTTTTTCTCTTTTATTTTTATTCCACCAAATGCATTAGAGTTTATCAATGGAAAATTAGACGTACCACGAGTTTAAAAAAAATTGAAGTCAATTATTGCTGAGGCCCGTACGAGTAATCTAAGCGAAACAGAATTGCAAATATTACACAAATTCGAAACGATAACATTAAAGCGCATTGAATAAATACACAACATTACTGAAAAAGCCTACAAAAACACAAGAAAAATATTTGATCTAGAATTTTATTGTATTACGGTTCAATGTTGATTTATTTACCTATTCTTAATAATCCGTAAACATTTTTAAGTTATTTTAATAGTCTACGATTTTAACAATCTACGATTGTTCAATAGATGTATTCTGATATATTATAATGATTACACAATATACCGTTTTTACTTCTTCATTAAAAACTCAAAATAATTATGAAAAAACTTAAATTCTATTTTTATTTAGGTAAAATATGAGTTTTCTATTTCTTTTTCGATACGACAATATAACTGTTTATCTTAAAATTTATACTTTTCAACTATGATCAATAAAAATATACTAGTAAATATGTAAGCATGCATTCTTTAAAAATGATCGAATAAATCATAAAATATGTATATACTACGGTGGTAAATATTTTAGTTTTCGTACTATACAAATTCCATTGGTCTCTGTTACTTCTGACTTATATTATGAAATATTAAATTCAGAGGTACTTAGATCAAATATGAAATGTTTCATTTCAACGGTTAATTGTTGATACCATTTCTTCAACGCCGAATACATAATACATATTTGTTTAATTATATCAAGTATATGATACATATTATGTGGAAAATAGGTTTTCTCCCTCACTAGCGACTACTGTACCGTTATATTTTATATTTAATATAATTTTAATATCATATTACAATATTCAAATTAATTTTTTTTTTTCATTTAACTATAGTACATATTCATAAATATTTATATTTGAAAATGTATTGATTAATTTTTATTCGGTTTTATTGGTGTTTTATAATTTTTCAAATACCTATAAGTTATCTTCTACACTATTTTTAAATATTTTTTTTTTCAGAGTCTCATTTTGTACTGTCCCTCGAATGATGTGGAATTTAATTTATTGTAAATTCCTTGTGTATAATAGTATTTTAAAATGTATACTTCATTATTTTCGTTTCGAACTATTGTGGTCAATTTTGTCCAAGCACAGAATTATGTACTCGAAAGATTCATATATACGTAAATAATAAATATACCAACGCGAGCGTAGAACAACCCAAAATGATCTGAACCTATTAAGATAGTTAAGATTTGAACCGGAATAAAATATAAGCGAGCGAAGATTTTTGTTAAATCACGAAAATTTAATTGAATACAGTAAAATCGAAAAATATAATTATTCGAGTTTACTCTGTTCTACGGTTACTGACGGTTTTGTGGTCAGTTGGAATTTCATCGTTCGATAAACGGGTCGAACTACGAATAATTAAGAACCAATGTGTTACACAGTAACAATAAGCATATTCTAAACTTTTCAACTCATTATTTACAGTATGTTGTATCGTTAAAAACTATGCAATAATGGTTCCTTTTGAAAAGATACGAATCCACTTTACTGTTGTTAAATAGGTTCTGGATTAGAATCTTTATGGCGAAAAATTGAGTACCAAAGAAACTGACTTAATGAACGCAGTGGGAAAGATCAGACGACCAGTTCAACTAATGATACTTTAAATAATAAAACTTCGGGAAGGAAGGGGTGGTCACACGTTGGTTTACAGTCATCGATTGATACAGTGCACCGAGGAATTGCGGACGAGCACGCAACACGTCCTTGTGCGCGTCGCGTGTTCAGATCGAGACCGTCGCATGGACGTCATTTACACAAACATCGAACGTGTTTCGGACATAACATTTCGAACGAATCGACACCAAAAACATTCGTCGTCGTAGTTTTTCATAACCACGTGTAATTTTTTACGAACTGTCAATTGGACGAGACCAAAAGGTTCGAAAAAAAAACTTATATCGCCCAAATGTGCCGATGTACGATTTCCACATTGATAAACACGGATTGAACTTGTACGCAAAACCAAACGGAAAATTAGCGAAATTTACGTGTGGGTGTTTGAGTGTCGAACAGTAATGTATGAAAACGTGAACTTACGACAATGGTTAAAGAATTGTAAAAAAATAAAAATATTATAAAAAAGGTTAAGCAATTCAGTAACGATTGCAGATGAACCTTCGGTTTCGGGACGTTACTGTGCAATCCGCTAACCAGCCAGATATCAACAAACCACGGGGAAAAACCTATGGTGTAACTTCTGTGTTATTTATAACTGTACTGTATACCCTATTACCCAATAATAAATTATTTTTAACACGAAAATATTTTTTCTAAAAAATGTTGAAAGTATTATTAAAAAATACAAATAATAATGAAATCAAATTATATGAATAAGATCATATTGGTTGACACATAAATTTACCAAAATAATTGGTTGTTAGCAAATATTTCTACTAATACTATAAACATTCTGTAAAACTAACAAAAGAAAGAATTCGTAACCTGCGACCGACAAAAAAAGTTCCATTTTGTAAAGAACATTTATTTTCATATCGGAATCGAAAAATTAATTTATTATCCAAGTTTCATCTTGGACAATATTTAACCATACGTACCATTGCAGTATACATACATTTATTTATATCTGTATTATAGGACCACAAACATATTAAAACAATTTTAACATATTACGCTTTAATTGACCCTCGTATTAGAAAGCCTTGCCGTGTGTTCGTCCTCAAAATGTAAAAAGATTACTGTATATTTTCAAAAGCTTTGTTGGGATTAAAATGAAACCAAATGCATCCCAAATGTTTTTAACGGGGACGATACACTAAGACCAAATGAATAAGCGACTCTAAATGAGAAACGTTTGCTACATTTGCATATTTTTATTATTTTATTTCAACGAAAAATGAAAAGAAAAAACAACACCTAAAGTAAGAAAATCGACTTCCGGTGGTCGTTCCCGAATTATCAGAATCCAAATGACGACGCTGAGTTGGACGTGATCACCGAATACACACAACTTTAACGGTCCATCCGAAGACACGAAATGAAAAATTGAAAACGACACATTTCTCAGAGGAGAATAATAATGATTTGTAGTGTTCGTCGAGGTATATACGTGGCGTGTACTATTGGTAAATAATTAAATATTACATTTCGGTACATTGCATAAACAATTGAGAGTGAGCAAACAGAGAAAAGCATAGCGGCTATTCGTCGTTTCAGCGTTCCTTGGATTTTCATTATTTAGAAAAACTTTACGCAGCTACCAACTAAAGTGAGGTCACGGTTTCAAAAAAATTATATTATTTTTGAACACGCATAATTTATCACTGGAGCTCAAATTCCGTAAAATTTGATAATTAAATAAAACACTGACAAGGATACCCTAGTAAGCTATTGATTTGACTTGTAGAACAATGATTCAAAATATATTTTTTTGTATTTTTTCTATTCATTGCTTATGTGTGATAAGTATGATTTATTTTTTATTTTCATAAATTTCGTAATTTAAAGTGAAATTGTGGAAAAAAACTTTACGGCTATAATACAGAAATCCACATATTTCCGCTTATACATTTTCTATACATTTATTTATTAATTAATAATTATTTAATAAATATATTTTTTTTAATTCTTAACAGAAGAAAAGTAGAAGGTATTGTTACGAACATACATAAAAGTAGGTCCTTATGACCAACACGACATAAGGAGACCACATAAATTATAAATAGTAGAAATCAAGGAAATGATATAGAAAAAAAATCATTAATATAATTACAGGACCATATAATTCAAAAACAATAGAAATCAAGAAACAATATAGAAAGGAATCATTGATATAGGACCCAAGGGTAATACAGACGCATACGTAAATATGAGTTATATGACTACAGTTTTAAGTAATATTAAGAATGCATTTAATAATAGTAAAATAGGGGATATGTGCGAATAATAATATTAACGAGGTCACTAAAGTAATAAATCTTATATTTATAATAATCAAGAACAACTTCTACATAGTGCGACTGATCTCTACAAAACCTGAATATATAAGGGGGTTACGAATACACCAATAATCAGATGTGTTATAGTCCGAATCTAGCAAGCACCTACACGCCAGTTTAATTATAAATTTGTACTTAGAAAATATTTCAATAAAACAGTTTAAACTTATCTAGTTTTAACTTAATCTGAATACTTTTATTGGAATTATCCTGGTATCATCCTCATCTTAACGGTTGAACTGACGGCACGCAATAGTGTTGAAAAATTTGAGTATATTTTTTCTTTCCTATTTTTCATGTTTTTAGGTCAATTTAACTGATTTTTTTTAAAAAAAAAAATTTAGTCATAGTAGAGTGCACAGCTCAATTATTTTTTTACTGTTATGAAATCTGTTCCCGGTATAATCACAATGAACTTTGCGATTTTCGGTGAATTACTCCACAGGATTTAAACAACAAAAATTCACATCGTGTTCATGTACAAGTATTCAATATTTGGCGAAATACGAAACGGCAACTGTATTAAATAATAATAAATCATGAGGCGCCAAGAAATCTGTATTATTGTGTTATTTCTGAAACAATTATACTCCATCAATAATTATAGCAAAATAATGACATTTTCCTCTCAAGACACTTTTCCAACAATGGACTTTTCATCTGAAAAGTTCAATTCCCGTAAATTATTGGAACACAAATACAAAGATGAAAATAATTACTCTATTGCTGTAAAAACATTTGTTGTACAAGGATATTTCTGTTTGAGAAATATATGTTAGAAAACCGTTCTGACGTCATCATTTAGTAATTAAAATTAACAAAATCTTGAGATTAAAATTTCTATATACATATAGGAGACCGCAGCTCTTCACTCATCAACGCCCAGAGCCAACCGCTCGGTTTAGAGACTTGAAATGTTGTACAGAGGTTCCTTAAGCAATGCGAGGGCGCATTAAAAAAGGATTTTTCAAAATTCAACCTTTAAGGGGGTAAAAGGGAGTTGTTAAAAGTTTGTATACATTTTATATAACTATAAATGCATTTTTTTTCGACTGTTAATCCATGTTTACCGGTGTATTAATAGTGCTAATAGTGCGTGGAATTTACAATTTAATAATAATACCTATTAATTATATCAACTATATTTATTTACTTTTTTTTTTATTCCTTTATTTTACGATATTATAGAATGACAATTATTAGAATTTAGATATGATGAAAAAAAAAATTACAAATAAAATAAAATAATAGTAATAATATTATGAATGATTAATGCTATACTAATTAGATAACAACAATTCGTGGTAAGTTAAGTATTTTAAATGCAGAAACCAGCATTGAAAATAAAATGGATGATGAGAGTGATGACGGAGGAGATCTAAAATTGAGGAGAAGAATTACATCAGGAGAGGTGCAATCTACGGAAGAGAGCTGTGAGAGTAATGAATTGTGAATATGAGTAAAAGACGGGCAAGATAAGAGAATGTGATAAAGATCACAATATCAGCTATATAAAACCAAGTAATCGGTGACCCGCGATTTCAACGCACAATAGCAGGCCATACACGGAAGGTTTTCCCGTCAGTTTTGGAATGGCATTCCAAAGCTACTGATCAGGTCCTCAGTTCTAGTATTTTACAAAGTGCTTCATATTTAAGCAAAAATAACTCGATTTTTTTTGACTATTTAGATTTTTATAAAAGAGTACAATATACATAGCACTGCACGTTTTAAACTAAGCCAAATAATGTTCAGACTATCACAAGATAGTTGATCACCGCAAATAAAATCAATCATTAAAAAACAAATGAAATAAATGTGTAGAAAATTTTTCAAAAATAATGATATATGTAACTTGACTAATTTCATGGGATAAATCAATTTTTTTTAAAATATATTTTCAATTGAACAAGTCACAATAAAACACGTTAGGATTAACTCATTGGATGAAATAATATGAACGAATTTAATAATACTATCTACTGAGTCATATTCTTATAATATCCATAGTAATATGTAGTATGACTACTATTCGATGAAGAATAGAAAAAAAAGTAGGAAGTTCATTAGATTTTAAGTAAATAATAAATGAATACAATTCGTATTAGCTTATTATTAGATAAGTTTATTTGACAACAACACTGTACAAGTATACAACGTATAGTATACATTAAAATATAACAAAAATACTTATTATAATACAAAATAAAGTGATTGATTGTTACAATAGAAAAAAAAATGAAAAAAAATCAGTGCTCATGGGAAATTTGTCGAACAAAAGACAAAATGAGTAAAATATTTACAAAAATAATAAAAAGGAATAAATTACAGAAAATGTATATAGAAATAATAACGATAAACAAGAAACGTATGATAGGTACAAAGTAAAAATTATTCAAATAGTGTTTTAATATGTACATTAATGATTACAATATTATTCTTTTTCAACATTTTTTTTTTCTAAGTCTGTTACACTTTTTTGAGAATGATTTCAGTGGTATATGAATTAAGGAAGAAAATTTAAATATTTTAAAATCTGTATCTGAATAAAACTGCTTTTATCGTGAATGTTTTTAAATGAAATATTTTGTGTTTTAGGTTTTGATGTAATTATTACAAAATTCATAAATATTTATTTTGTGTGATTAATTTTTTGTGTTAGGTATCGTTTTTGATATCAATAATAATTTAATATTGCTGTGACATACTGTTAGGTATAAAACTCGGGGCGCTTTATGTTAAGTTATTTTTAATATATATATATATATTTTATATAATATTTACAATTTGTTTTTTGAAAAATTATCGTTTATTCATGAAGGCCTGACAAGTGTAAATACAAACAACAGTTTTGTAATTCTAAAATAAATTAAACTTTAGAAAAATACGATTTTTTAAAGTAAAGTAAATTGAAAAATGGAGACCCCTACATAAAATGATTAAAATAAAATATATCGAAGTCATCAAGGTCAAATTTAATATAAATTATTGATAACCTACAAAATAGTCAGATAGACAAGTTGAAAACGTAATACTTTGTCGCCATACTAATTGTTGTAGATATTCATCAAACAGCTAAATACATTGAGCTTGTATCAAACAAAAATGAAATAGATAACAAACATGTATTGGAAGTGGATGTGTATTGCATGAGAAGACCGTTTATTATTATGATATGGTTTAAATTTAATAATAATATTTATTATTATAATATTATTATATATAACCAATAAAAAAATTCTGCCTTTTAATAAGTAAAAATTGAATACTGATTTAAAATGAAAATAATTATAATTATTCGGGCAATATGATGGTGAAAAATATAAAAATAAATCAAACGGAGAAAAAGTAGATCGTTTCAAAACCATGTTTTTGTCTCCTTAGTATGATAAACGTGCTCATATAACGATTTTACGTGCTTTGGTTTTACGCGGACGTGGTATAAAAAAAAGTTACATTTAACCGAACACTTAACCGTTTTTGAAAAATTTAACATGCCACATTATTTTAATTCCTTTTCCTTTGGAGTATGTACGCCAATTCAAGGACCAGTACAATGTTTTTATAGTTGCAGATACAAGGCTTATGATGCTTATGATGTGATAAAATTGAGCTCTTATCCTATGGAAAGTATTAACTTCTCTAGCAATTTCATAAGGTATGTCAGTGCTTCTCAAATTGATAGCCGCAACCCTCAAGAGGGCCATGACTGTATTACTAAAGACCCGTAAAATATTTATTTTATTTAAATTATTTTCTTTAGTCCTTAATATATTTGTATTTATTTATTTTTATAAAATTGAATACTAAAATATAGTTTTTTTTTTTTTTTCAGAAGTATATTAAAAACATTAATTTAATATACATATTAATAATTGATCTGTGTGAAATAGTACATTTAATTTGAATGTATAATTCAGAAAAATAATTAATGATTTTGATTAAGGGAGTCTTAACAATTTTACATTAAATTTAGGGGACCCCATGACAAAAAAGTTTGAGAAGCACTTCGATAAGTCATCCAGTACATTTAAAATATGTATTTATATGAAAAAAAAAATATCCGTTAAAATTTTATACGTTGCGTATTATTGAATAACATTGTGGGTCAGTCTAGTATTTTTATATAGTAATTTCTTTCCGCATATTTTACTAACTAATCATCAGCACATTGGAAGATTTTAGAGTTCTAAGGTAACAGTTGTGTCATAGCAATATATTAACGAACTATACATTAAAGAATAAATAGAATACGTATGGAGTTCAACGTTTTGAAGCGTTTTATGTTTATGGATAATATACCCTCCGGTCAAGTCAACCGATATCTTCTGTTCTTTGACAATAATTTATTGTGTTACCTTTAGACGGCTTGTGAACATTATTTGTGAAAATGAATAGGATTAAAAATGGGGAATGGAAAATATAAGAAGTCATACCCACGACTTTCTTATGACTTTTGTACACCCCGATTCGTACACACATAATGTACTTTTATAGCATTCTGTGTCATATATGTAACTGTATTTCTGAACTCTGTTCTAATGACGAAGAGTGTTCGTTAAAAATGTATATTTATGGATATAAACAATTTTTCCATTGTACACGTGCCAAATCGTACATATGCATATTTAACCATGATGTAGAGACTTGTAATTTTATTTCTTTTAAAGCATCAAGAGTTACTCGTATGAATGCAATGCCTAAACTATACACTAGGTACTACGTTGATGTGACGTTTAAATTTCAACAATGAAAACTAATTTAATAGTTTTGTAATATTTCCCTACCTTTAATATTTATTGCAGTGATCGCTTGAAAAAGAATAAAACAAACGCGAAGCAAGTACTTAAATAAAATATTTCAAATTTTTGATATTACAGTATTGAATCTTTATGAAAACCCTATTTCCATAACAAAAAATGTTATTAATGTCACTGGGCTTGAAAAATGGATTTACTATCATAATAATTTGAAGTTCAACAAGTTGTATATCATTTTACTGTGTCGTGGATATTTATGGGTGCTCGAACGAGAAGAATTAAAAAGGATATAATACTGGAATCAACTTATTTATTAAGTAGATAAAATACTGTTAGAGATATACTAGACCAGTGATAAAAACGGTTAAATTTTTTTTTTTCAATGGGTTATCAATCAATTTATTTGCCAAAGTCAAAATTTATCTGGATTTATGCGATTACAACAGTCAAATAAGTGCAAAACGTATAATACAATATTTATTTGAAAACTATACTTCCAATAAAAGTAATGATTTGTATATAAATTGTAAATTTAACATTATATATGGAATATGAGCAACTATCTTTAACGGATGAAGTGCTGGAGATGGATGTATAAAAAACATATTTTGAACATTAAATGCGTCGCTAAATCTGATCCATTCTAACTCCGGTGTACGCAATACTTTTATTAGAATATAAATATTTGGAAAGTTGGACAAACCACTGTAATCGAATAACGATTCTGAGTAAAACTTAATGCGAAGTAAACCACAATATGGATGTTAGATGCAAATTTCAAGTGCTTAAATATAGTTGTTTGTCTGGATTTTAATACTTCCAATACATACCTAATTAAAAAAAAAATAACAATAATTTTAAATGAGTATCCTAGTATTATAAAATGTTTAGGGTCTAAACATTAATATCATCATTATAATGTAATTATTATAATGTACTGAAATTAAAAAAAAAATAATAATCATTTATCAATAAGAATTGTTGTCATTGTATTTGAATAATTAAACAGATTAAGGTTTTAATGAGTTTTAAGTATTTTAATTTAAATTATAAATAATAAAATGTGAAAATTAGAATACATTTTTTGTTCGGCTCATAAATTTTAATATTTTTCAATAACTCATATCCTTAAAATTTAAATTATTTGAATACTTCAAGCTTCAAGTTTATCATTTTATGAATCATAAAAAATTATTGTTTAAATATTTTATCATTTTTTTTTTTTGTTTTTAAATTATTTAAACCCATAAAATTTGATATCTGTATAAAAAGTTGTAGTAGGTAATACATTTGAATTAATAATTGTTAGACATTTTGAAATATTAAGAAAAAAAAAAAATTGAAGCAAAACCTATAAATTCATCTTTTCTCTTAGATATTCAAAATAATATTGTGATTTTCTATAATTTTTTGTTTCATTTAAGCTTATACTTCTATGGAATATTTCATTGGAGTGATCTACACAATATCTTAGCTGGTAAATAATTATCTTGCGCTGGATTACACTGGATTAGTAGTACTCTGCAACAAACACCTATATTATGTAAATATTTGACGTCATTCATCCTTTTTACTAACTTTGCTTTTGTACCAACATTTAGTTGATGATTATCAAATGGAAACTAAACTACTCACTTTTTTATTTTTGTAATCATATGTAATGGAAGTACTCAACTCAAACGCAAACTGTAGCTTAATGGTTACTTTCATAGTCATGCATGTGTATAATATGATAAAATACAAAGGAATAGAGCTTGTGTATTTATCTAAGAGATGTGCACTATGTAAATCCCAGTAGTTACTTGTAATACCGTTGCAGGAATTTTTGAAAAACATAAACACACATACACATACACGTGGATAATTTTGCACCCTATCAGCATAAATTTACTACAGTTATAAACACGAATATATGGTACAATTATTATAAAATATTTAGCTGTACTTTATAACAAAAGTACAAATACATTTTCAGAACCCGTAAAAATTCGTATACACTAGTTGGTGTTGTTATCCATACAACGTATATTAAACCCAAACAAACAATTTTCAAAAAAAATTTTAAAATGCGCCTTACACATTTTAAACTATAGATAATGAATGGTAAAAAACTTAGTAATACACAACACATTTCGTCAAGGCAATAATTACAAAAAAATAATAAATATTAAAATGTTTTTATTTTTTATTTCGAATTCGCATACTTGGATTATTTAACTGTGGTTTTTTCTGAACGTAATACTTTCTCTAAGTGGCATATTATATATATTATACGTACAAAATATGACGATACGAAATATTTGATGATGAATTATTAATATAAACTATTTTGACTATAATGTTCGTTTAATATTTATGTCCATAAATTTACATATTATATGAACCCTTTTAAAAATGTTCTTTTTAATTTTTTTTTAAGAAGTATAATCTATCTTCAACTGGACTGAAATACTATCCTTTTTCAATAAGTGTAATCGATCAACTATGAAAATGTCAAAAGAAACACATTAAATAAAAAGCTATAGGCCATATATGGCATATATAGGCTATATGACCACAGCTTACTTCCTTCTCACTTATTCAATCTTTCATTGAAAGATTCCCCTTTCTGCACTCCTGACAATAATTCTATGGTTTGCGACATAATCCATAAAATATTCAACTAGACCAGTCTATGACTTTAATGTGACTGTCTATTTTCTTTTCATTATTCTTCCAACATTCCTTTTGATACGAACAATTTCTTCCCAAATTAATACAAAATTATAATTTATGTAGTATATTTTTAACCATTCAGGATTTTTCGTTTAATTTAATTATTTTTTGTAATCAACTTATATTTATATTGTTTTTCTATTTATCTTACTATATTTAATTGTCGAAGCTAATTGCTACATAAAGTTAAAAAAATGTTGAATAAATTTCTAAACTGAACATTTAAGATTAGTGATGCGACAATATTTCCATATTAAAATCAAAAAATCGAATTTGCGATCATCTAAATCAAATTTAAGATATCATTTAATAAAGGGTTTTCATTAAACACGTTATTTTTCTATTGGAAAATTAGTAAAAAATAACTAAATATGTGGAAAGATACATAAACATTTAAAAAATAGATTTATTACCTAAAAAAACCAGAAAATGCAAAATAAAAATTTGTTAATTATCTTCACATGCTATTGAAACATATTTTTAACTAAGAAATCATCTAGGACGTTTAAAAATATACATAATAAAACGTAAAATGCATTAACTTTCAATTCCTAATTATTAATTATTATCAAAACCTTTTCAAGATGTTCTAATAGTTCTAGTAGTTATAATCATGTTGGAATAGTTTTATTAAATTAATTTTGATGGGCGTAAAATAAACTTTGAAAGAAGAATTGTTTTTACATAAGAAATTCTTGGTACAATCATATCACGTTAAAACAAATTAATGTGAATAACACGAACACCTAGTAATAAAATATTTTTCAATAAGGAATTTGGATTCGTTGTGCATTATTATACAATTAACAATATGGTATCAGCAAGCCCGAGCATTAACAAATTAATAAGTTTAAAGTTTAAACTCATTTCCTTACAGTTTAACTTGAAATGAACGTATTATTTTTTCATTTATCCTAATTAAATTAATTTTTATAATTTAGACTAGAAAAATATTTTTGTAAAATACCACATTCCATAACATATTCATGAAATTTATAAAAATATAAAAATAAAAATTTCAAAGAATATTTAGATAAAAATATAATTTCTATCACTGTATTAACTAATACTAAAGGTCCCGCCGGTCGGTCTCCGAAAAAGTAATCAACCGTTTTAAGGTTATTGAGTAAAATTAGAAATGCCGCCCATGAATTACAAATAGAACGGAACGTTTTAATATAACTGATAATGTAATACTTTTTGATGAAATATAATTAATAAACTATGTGCATTAAACCACAAAAGAACTAAATAAAATATTAAAATGAATTAATTGTTAAAACATTAATTGGATCAAAATTACACTACATTATAAATGTCTTTTCAACAGGTATCATAATTTAAAAATAAGTAATGAAGTATTATATAAATTGCAAGAAGTATTACTTTATACATCTATATTTAGGATGATTTTCTCAGGTTAAAGATAAAAAATGATGATAATTAAAGTTTCCAGTTCATTAAATTTTAATAGGATTAAACAATGTCTTTAATTTTGCTTTCATGATTTACTTCGTTTGTTAAAAAAAAAATCGTTGCACAGATACACTGTCCGTTGTTCTGTGTATAAATAAATCGAACCAGTTAATTTTCAATGTACAATATACACCCTATACTGATTCAATGCATGGCAATTTTTGTTAAATTAATCGATTGCAATGATATTTTTAAAGCATAAGCTAAATCATACAAAGATTACATCAATCAATAATGAGAAATTAAATGTAAAAACAGTTGATCGGTAAGCTATTTTAAAAAGGACAAATATTCGATAGATATGCAATTATAATGATATCGATTTTATCATTTCAAAATATGTAACCTTGAAAACAATATTGTTTTTTATTAGCATTGATCTGCAAATGATTAAGATGCGTTTTAAATTACACAGCTTTGTTGACACTAAAAATGCATGTATAATATTGAAAACTCTAATTAATTACATATTTTCATTTTTCTAAAAATAAGAACAAAATGATCATCAGCTGATAAGTCTCACATTTAATTCTTTGAAGAACCTCAAAAAGGTTACAAAATGTATTAATAATTTATTATTAATAATACATTTATTATTTAATTTTACAGTTTTAGTAGTAACGATTTACCGTAAAAAGAGAAATCAAACTCTATATTTAATAGTATTTGAGCTTAAAAATCTGTAATACGAATACTTAGAAAATAACTCATTTTTTACATTTAAAATAAAAAAATATCAGTTTAATTTTAAATTACTTAAACAATATTTTAAATATTTTCTTTACTTGTTCGTTAAGAATGATAAATGTAATACGTTTCTACTTCTTCTTCTCATACTACCCTTGGTTAGGGATATTTTGATTTATTGAATGGAAATTTATTGAAATCGCTTATTGTAAATATTATTAAAAATGTTTAATAGTAAAATTATTGTTCACCAAAAACATCATAGTGTGTACGCAAGATTTTAGATCACCAATATTTGACAGTTACAACGTGAAATCTTAGGCATATCAAATTTCAATTACGATTAACAAATATCATATGCGTTCTCGTTTGAACTTCATGCCACTTCCCGGATTTCCCATTTGAAATTAGCAAACGTGTAATGTATAATTAATATCAAACTCTTCTAAAATAATTCATAATTTTCGTTGCGTCTGAGTGATCTTTTAATTATTTAAATATTTAATCGAGGATCATATTAGCCTTATTATGGCTAGTTATGGTTCGTAATACCCTGCAGGCAATAGTAGTACGTATATAAATCGTATTGTATTATATGCTGAAAAAAATAATATGATAACGAATTATAACAACTCAAACGAAAAGAGAAATATAAATGTTAAATAAACCATTATCACGATGTGTTGTAGTGTTCAAATAAATAACTTAAAACGGGCTACCTTCACTTATCAGCCATAATACATACATTATCAACTCATCATCGCCCTGAATTTCGCATTACTTTCGGCTTCACATCACTTAGTGAACCCACGACGTATACCTAATAATATTATACCATGACGAGGCGATAACGTCGTGGAGTTGGCGATTCAGCCCTTGATGAATAAATTGTACCATTTCACGTTTTTTCGCGTATTTATGGGGTAACATTTTTTACACGCCAAACTACCCGTCTGTCATGGACCTTACCAATAACGTCCGTGCATGTACCTGGTGGTCTTGAGCATTTTTTTAAAGAATTTTTACCGGCTGACAGTTGTTAATAATGTTCGTAAAGATAAAAAGTGATATGGAGTACAATATAAGATTATTAAAATTTTAACATAATTATATCAGAAGAAATCGGACATGACATTATTTATTAGAAAAAAGGAAAAATGTTTTTTTTAGAAAAAAATTAAGAAAACAATAGTGTTTGTAAGAAAAATATTTATCATGCTGGATTTTTTGATTTTTATAAAGATAATTTCGTGAAATAGCTTAGGGTTTCACTAGCATAAAACTGTCAAGCCATAAAACATAAGATTACCGACTCATCTTAGCTAAATATAATATATTAAAGGTCTGAGGACGAAATTCAGTAATACTTCTTCGAGTAATAGTCCGTTATAAAAAAATTGTCGAGTTTTATTACCTAAATGTCAAAAAAACATTGTAAAACCAAAATACTATCCTTGAATACAAAAATTATAGTTTGTAAATATTTAAAATGGGATTATTAAATATTTATCATATAAATATTATCCACTATTTCTATTTCCTACAACCACAACCACTAATTGCACAAATTTCGTTGACTCACAGAAATAAAATGTCCTTTGTCCATTTTAAACGTTCATTTGACATCTCTCTGTTTCATTTGTTACTTAATTTTAATTTTATTTGTAACAACCAATGTCATTTGGAAAAAAACAAACGAAAAATATTACCTATATTAATTTTCTTTTTAAAAGAACTTTTTACTTTTAAAAAACTTTTTTTTCTTTGACTTATTGGATTCTATCAATTTGAAAAAAACCAATGTTATAAAATCAAAATAAAATACAGGGCAACATAATTCAACCAACAATTGTGTCACCTGTATACGAGTTTATATAGTTTATTAGCTTCTATGTCTGCTTATTATAACTACTACGTATATCTGCCTAGATTAGATACGCCAGCCTACAGTAATATAATCATTTTGCCATATTAATCAGCAATAATATCGTATCAGACTACCTCTCGTCTACCCAGTCATTATTTCCCAACTGTATAACGGTTACTGCGTGCGCCAAATGATTCGCTGAAAATCTTTGTGTTCTATAAGGCTAAATTGTTCAGTACAAAGTTTCCATGAACAATATAATAATAATTATTCTTCAAATTTGAACAACAATTTTTTTACACAATTAATTATTAAGTTAAATTTTCTAGAAATTTTGATGTAACATAGTCAGTTAAGTCCTGTAGTACTTTCAATTATTCAAATGTAACTATTAAGAAATATTTATAATTTTTTTTATCCATTCATCAAAATAATTATTATTTTATAATATTATTATAATGTAATTTATCACTATTCGCTATTACCATTATTTCAAGATATTTCAAGGTATTTCAAGATCAGTACTGAATAATTTATTATTTAAGTTATAGCTTGAAAAAAATTGGCGTTCCCGTTTGAAAAAAAAAAGTTTATACTGTCTTCCTTAGAAAAATTCTTGAAAAAAATTTATGTATTGTATAATATCGTTTGAACTTTCACATACACTTTTCATATATATATATCAGAATTTTTTTTTTTTTTTAAAAACGTACGGTTTAATTAATTTGTGAACAAGCTCAAAAAATCACCATATTTGTATATATTGTATGCGCTGCACTTGGTTTATATTGTTCTCAGAGGTGGGTTCGCTAAGCAAGTTTTGTTTAATTATGGGGTTCGTTTGTGAAAATTTCCTAGCTACTACAGCTAAGCGTGGATCCAGACTAATTATTAGGGGAATCGTTTTAAATTGTGAACATAATGTAATATGTAAAATTCAATAATTCTATAATATAAGTATTACCGTCTTCCATAAATATTTCTTAATATTGTAAATGAATAAACTTTCAACTAAAAGTTTTAAAAAAATAGGTGGAGATACATTGAAAAGAAAACTTTTTATTTAAGAACAATAAAAAAAATATTAAATATGAAATTAAATTAAAAATTATAGAACAAAATCTAATTTTCTTTTGGTTTTTGAAAACATGTCAATACATGGTTGCTATAGAAAAAATAAAATTTTTATCTTAGCTCGATGTATAATATTATAATTTTTTTTTCGTTTCGTGACCTTTTGAAGGGGAGCCCATCGTTCTCATGGCCCCCTTTGTATCCATGCCTGACTACGGCTCGCGAGCCGCATCTTGCAAATAAAAATTTGGCATACAACCTCTCTTCGCACGTATTCTCGTATTATTAGCATAATATTATGCGTCTGAAAACCCAACGATAATTATACGCAACGCGATAACATGACTGATCACAGTAAGTATTTGTGAATTAACCGGTCGGTTACATTTCGCTGAAGGGTTGCATTTGCAACTTTGCAACTGAGTCTGTTGACGGTACTCAGTGACTCCGAGTAAGACATTACGCGCAATGTGCGTAATAGATAATAAGTATAGATAATGTGGACAAAAGTTTTGACTTAATTAAATCGTGTTTGTATTTTAAACAACACTTATTGTAAATTATATTGTTTGTGTTGAAAATTAATATATACACACATACTCACTCTACGTGAAATTATTGGAACCAATTCAATAAAATAAAGTCAAATATACACAATACTTGAAACCTCAGTATAATCGAATGACGCATATTGATATTTATATGAATTTATTGGTATTACTCAAAAGTTACAATTTAGTAAAATTTTAATAGTCTAAATATACACACAATGATTCTGTCAAATGACATTACTAAATTAATCAACATAGAGTTCGAAACAATATTTTGAACTATTACTATAGTGTGTTATATACAAAAATTTCTTATTTATTCGGTTTTTACACAATGCACACGCGCGCGCTTTTGAGTGTGTATAAATATTTTATATAAATAATAGCCATCTGAACAACTTTGGAATCTCTAAACCTCCATTAATAATTTAAACTACAATCAAGTTATATGTCAATGTGTTACAAATTACGAAATTATAAATTTAGAATTTTTAAAAATTATGTTACAAAATAGACTTATGGTTTTTAGTATCGTATATTAACAATCAAGAACAGTAGAAGTAATTATAGTGTTATATTACATACAACAAATACTTGGACTGCAATAATAATAGTACATAGTATATTATTACAATGCGTGATCTTTCAATTTCCAAAGTGTATTGAAAATATATTTTCGATCTATTATATAAATTGGAAAAAGAGATTCTGAGGAATAATCTAATGTATTTTTTCTATAGCAAAAGATAAATATATATTTTAATGTATATATATATATGTGCGTATTAGTCCGATACGGTCACTGATCAATGCTCCCGTGGAGTATTCGACCTATGTAAAAACTTGTGTATTGTATTAAAACATGTAGAAAGAAGGAAATGGTTTGAATAATATGATCTAGTTTGGGTACTTTAACAAAATAAATGGATCGTTTTAACCGTTCATAGTACAAATTAATCAAACAGTTGTCCTTTTTTGATGTATTACTATAACGTATGCATGATTATATTTATTTAATAACACGAATGCAGCCAGTCAAAACTATACAATTTTGATGGCCGTTTTAAAGAGAAAAATAACTTATTAATTGTCAGAAATTAAATCGATTTTGACTGTAATACGTACTACGAATATATTTTTGGATTATTTCAAGAACTAATACATATTTTAGGTTTTCCATTTTTTTATTGTTTGTCGTAATTTGCACAAAATATCAAAAATATATGTTAATCTAAAGACGTTTAAATAACATAGATGTTTTGTTAATTAATTCTTATGAATTACCTATTGTATATATATATTTTATCAAACGATAAAAAAGTATTGATATCAAAATCGACTAAGAGTACAAACTTTAATTGTATACAATTATTAAGATTTACTAACTTAATTATTTATACGGAAATAACGTCCATTTTGTCCGAATGAAAAAATCTAATTTAAAATGTTCACTTTGTTTTTTCATTAATTCAACAGCATTCATCTTAAATAACATTTTTCAAAGACATACCTCATTTCCGTAGACATAAAGATTTACCCTCTCCTACAGACGATATTTGTATGCGACAAAAAAATGTTTCAGCTAAAGTATATTGAATCAAAATACCAAGCACGCATACAAGTAAAGTTCCAATGAAACGAAATAACTTTGACTACCTACAGTATTACATTCTCATATTCACAGTAAATGTCCATAAAAAAAAAAAAAATTGATAACAACAAAACCGAATACTATTTGATTGATACGATATACACAGAACATAATTTTTTGTTTTTGTCTTTATCGTAACAGTAATATTTATTTTTTGCATTCAAAACCATGTATCGCCTTATATTGTGTAAACTCTGACACATTTTGCAGTAAAATAAATGCGCACGTGCAATGGATTTAAAATGATAAATATAATTTAAAATTTACGCGGTGCTCCTTAAAGCGATTATACGTAAAAAAAATTTAAAAAAATATGCACGTTTTGTAACGAAATATTTTATGCAAAAAACTGAAAATAGTGCGGTCCGCTATGAAAACAACAATGATTTTAAATATTCCATCCATTAATGTAAATGTTTAAGATAACATATTCTTAAGTGCCATATTTGCATACTATACAAGTATAGTAAAATATTCTATTAGCGATCAATATCATATTTTTGTCCGATTTTCTTCGTAACGCCATCATAGGTATTGACCGGTGTGAAAATTTTACTTCAATTCGTTACTGTTTAGTGCGAATGAAATTTATGAGATTTTTGGCGATTGTAGTTATTTGAGAGGATTAAGGCGGAGAATGAATTAAAAACTACATGAGCGAATGACAAGAGCTATTTGATCGATATTTTGTTATGAATGGGAGCATTCAAGTATTATGCTAACAAACACGGGGAGATGGGTTAAAGAAATCTGACAGTACCTTACATGAGGTGAAGGAGACTAAACCTCAAGTCCAATTTTAGCATCATATCTATTAAAATTCAAATTTGCGAACAAAGCATAAGTTGACGAATTACCAAAAGCATCGAAGACTGAGTGATACACAAATGATGCTCCGTAGATTGTCGCTAAACAAGGTTTCTACCCATTATAATGGCCCCACTGCAATGGCATGTTGAACTCATTTTTGGTGAGACACAAACCATTTTACATGGTTCCTTTCTCCCTTATCCATCCTAGCGGCATTTTCGCCTTAAGAAAAAATTTAATTAGAAGACGTTATTCAATTTTATATTTTGGAAATAAAATATAAATGTTTATTAAGAAATCCAAAAATTTATTTTGATAGTTGAAAAAATTAAACGTGCTGACGTAATAGGTACTTGAATGCTCATGTACCATTTGCGTTATTAGATATTATTCCGTTGGTGCGACAATATTTTTTTTTTCGCTTAAACAGGCTTAGAACTGTCAAAGCAGAAATGAGAAGGTTCTTGAAAATACTACGTTTTTAAAACCCATAAATGTGTATACATTTTCCACTTATATACAATGGTATATAACCAACGAATTCAAATAAACAATATATATATTATACACATTGTCTATATGAATTCGTTGTATACGAATCAGTACGGTTATTTTAATACAGAAGTAAAAAGAGAAACCTCTCTACGTTTTAAACTTGAAAAAATCATCGTGGTTTATAATTGAAATCAGGGACGGATCTAGGGGGGTTCAGGGGATCAGCTGACCCACAGTTAATATTTGTTGAAAAAATTGACCTCCTGGAAATTTTTTTTCTCTTTTTAGACCTTGATTTAGACTCTTGGACAATTAGCCCATCGGAGGTTACTTGAAAAATGAATGCCATGTATATTCAAAGTTTAAAATTTTTCAATTCATAATTTATATTTTAAATTAAATCGTTTTAATAGAAATTTAAGTAAATCATATTTTATTCCGCACGTTTGTTGCGCTGATAAAATTAGATTATATTTATTAATCGTAAATAAGTCATTATTGGTGGTATCAATAATTCTAAAATGTAATATAAATATACTTATACACTTTTATGAGCATATTGTGTTTTTTTTTTTTTTACAAGGTATTAATTTCTAATTCAGTTTCATCCCTAATAAATGGCCTCTTGACCCACAGTTCCCCGACTCTGGATCCGCCCCTGATTGAAATGGTAAAATATTGATAGAATCATGGAAATCATGGAATAAAGTTGATAATTACTTCGTTAGGATGTCAAACGACTTATAATCAAGTTCAAGGATGTTAAAAATTTCCTATTTATTTATATAATTTAAAACGTTCGTTCGCTATCAGTAATCAATACTCGATAAATGCATGGTGTATGATAATTTATAGAATTGTCACTAAAGCGAACACTTTAATTTTACTTTTTACAAATGAAATTAGATTTATGATGCATCGTCAGCAATGTTTATTAATTATATAGAATTTCACTAAGACTTTGATAACCAATTTTTATGATCAAATTTAAAGAAATATTTATTTATTAAATAAATTACTTCAAATAGTAACTACCTAGTGTGAAATAACAAATTAAAAATTAAATTTTCTTGTTTTATTTGTTCCAAATACTTGAACTTAATCTTCTAAGTTCAATGCCTGTGTCAAATCTGTTTCAATAAATAAAATGTATAATCCGGTCAACCGTTCATTACTCATGATTGATCTCAAATGATTTTGTGAAAAATTTCCATTCGGAAAACTTCTTTTAGTAAATGCTACTAACACTGGAATGGAAGAACGATTTTCGAACTTAATGTAATATTAAGATAGATTTCTCAAAGTTGATAATTTTAAATACAATCAAGATTTTTTTTTCCAGAACCATTTCAGTCTGCTTATTATAAGAATAACTTAGTAATTATTTCACCGATGGTCGATAGCAAAAAAATAAATAAATAATTTAAATGAAAGGTAGATAACCTTAATCATTTTTATACTTAACAAATTTGTTACTCTCAAATTTTATTTTTCGTTATCAATAAATACATTATGTTTTGGAAATAAAATTGTTTCAATTTCATTGATTGCAATGAACTTTAATTTTAACCACAAATTGTATGTAATAAATTGTATCACATTATATACAATATATATTATGTAGATTTTATTATAATATTATTATAGTGTACCTAGATACTTGGATACCGTATACCACATGCGCATTACATGATATGCACAGACTAAAGGTACGCTGTGACTATTTTCAAGGCGCAGAGATAGTTTTTCTTATTACCTGTACAAACAACCATTAACAAGCGCAAAGGCGATATTGCAATTATTTCAATATCAATACAATTCGATAACTGTATTAGTTCTATAATTATTCGTTAGCAATATATTTAATATTTGTTGTTTTCAATTCCTTAAGATTTTTTGTCGACCTAGAGCAATGCATAGCTTGGCTTTACTCTCCAGCGATGGGCCTGATAATATTATTTAATATTATTTTATTTGCTGCACTGTGTCACTTTTCTCTTAAATTATCGAACCCATTAAATGAAGGCAAATATACAACAATTTTTAAACCTTTGGAATTACAGAAGATTTATAAAAGCGAACAACACATGCAGGCACCCCCATTTAAATTGTTTATTTGCAAATTAATCAGCATAGCAAAAAATAAAGAAAAAAAAAATATAATTTAACAATAAAATTATATTTAAAAAATACATTTTAAAAGTAATTTAAAAATGGTCCTATGACAATATCACTTTGGATCATAGCGCTACTGTGAAAATCTTTAGAAAATAGATAACTCATTGTTCCGGATAAAATATTTTTGCTTAAGAATTAAAAGTTGTACATAAAATAATACATTTATAATACATTGTTTCTTATCATCAGACTTGAAGAATAACGTTATCATAAAAATACAAAATATTTAAATTATAAAATGTAAGGCCTGCCCAGAATTCGATAAATATTATTATGGCGTTGAAAAAAAATGAGGAATGTTTGCGGAAAAAATAATCGATAAAATTATTAACTGTTGCAACGGAACGCGGTCCACTGAGAATTTTTTACACCGTATAGACGAACGATTTTTTGGCTTGTTGCATAGATGTATATACAGATTTTTTTTATTATTCATAATGTTCTTGAATTATCTTTTTTGCGATAATACTGTACATTCTGTATATGCACTTCGGTGTACAACGACTGGCCGCAGAAGACCGATTTTACAACTTTTGTTTTGCAATTCTTTCGGTGTAATGTAATTTAGATCAGACAATTTTCAACAAATAATAGTGATAAAATCATGTTTATACCGGAGAAGCTGTAGTTATAACCGCGATTCAATAAGCCAGTGGTTCTTAAACTGTGCTCCGCGAATCCCTAGGGCTCCGTGGAAGAAGTCTAGGTGCTCCGTAGGCACATTTGAATTAATTATATTTTAATATTATTATTATATTTCTTAATTATTTAGGAACAAATATGATGATCGAATTATGCAATAAATTGTACGTTTTTTTCGCCGAACGTCCATTTAATTTACAACTTAGATTTACTAATAAAATTTGGTAATTTCTACTTTATTTATTTGCTAATTTAAACACAAATTTAAATAAAGTAAATTTATCAATACAAGGTAATATTACATTATTAAATTTAAGGCTGTATGTTTTTCTCAACATAAAATTGAGAATTATTGTTGTCTCAAGCAGATACATACCTGATATTCAGGACTCCGTAAAGGTTTTTCGAAAACTAAAGGGCCAATGCACAAATAGTTTGAGAACCACTGCCTTAAGCACTTTACAGTAATAAAACAACATTTCAAACCTCAACTATTGTAGCCGATAGTCAGTAGTCGGCCGAAAAATGCTCTAAACATTGTCTAATTAACAGAAACCATTGAACTATTATATTATAAAGCTTTATTCGATAACCATTTTAAATTAGATCTTAGTTAAGAACTGATTCACTAAAAACTGTGACGTGAATAGCATGTATTTTTGGGAATGGCTAATTGTGAATATTTTAAAAGTATATCTTAAGTCGTCATTTAGAGTTAAAGCCTTGAAGATATTTAGAGTAACCGGTAGAACATATTCTGAATGACAAAAAGGACGAGCAACATTTTGAAGTTATTTTTATTTGAATAAGGATTAAATCGTCCTAAGCGTACATAACTGAAAACACTACTCAATAAAATATTTAAAATTTATTTATAACATATTTATCAATAAATGGATTAATTAATATTAAAATTATATTTTTAAATTGGTCGATAACCAAAAAATAACAAATGTGACGATGTTTAGTATTGTAAAATATTTGTATATAAAGTTACTCAACATTTTCTATTATATGTATAATAATTTCCAAACAGATACAATATATTATATTAAATATATACGTAAATATAATGCTTAACAAATATTTTTCTACATTAAAAGTATCCAAAGTTTTATTTTTCAGCTAAAAATAGTTCTGTCGTTTTACCTTTTAATTTCAGTATAATCGGTACAAAATAAAATCATAAAAAAGGCATATACAGAATGAAACGTGATGAGATCGGATTACGCACTTGGTAATAAAAAATATAGATTGAAACATATTTCATTACAAAATTACCTCAACTATAAAAGTTTTTGAGTTACATTAGTTTTATACATATATATGTAGAAATTTTAGTTATTTTTTAGTTATTTAATTAAAATTTTTAGAGAAAGTTAAAGTTTAGGTTAAATTATTTTTTTTAAATTTAGAATCATTTAAACGATTACACATTTACAGCAAAACACTATTTTGTGGTATGTTGAAAATATTCAGAATATTTTATATGCTGACCAATTATAGATTTGATTAAACCTTATGAACTTTACTTTAACGAATAATAACATTTACTCAAGACAAATTAATAAAAAATAAATATAGATTAAATAAAATCGAAGGAAGGTTTACGAAACGTGAGTTATTAGAATGTCTCAAATGTAAGGTGTAGGTTTTCAATATTTTGTACCGCACTATAAATATTTTTTAACATATTCATATCATAAATTTCAGAAAATAATATTGAAATTGTATTTATTAAACTCGTATAGTATAATGTATTATATTATATTAATTTTTTTTCTTAATGTGATAAATCATTATAATTGCACGTATCCGAAAGAAATATTATATCTTGAAAACACTAGTCAATTATTATTAAAATTTAATAATGATCTTAAAATATTTATAAATATGATTCATCCGTAAAAAAAGTACAGGAATAAAAGAGAATAAAAACTACACAGAAACTAATTATATGCATTTTCACATTAACTGTTTAGTGTTATAAAGTTCCGTAATTTAAACTCTTAAGTTAAGAATAACGATAATCAAAAACACGAAAACTCGTGAAACAGATAAAATTATAATAAACTTCACGCAGACTTCGCGTTCTGAAGTTTCGATAAGGCATCCCAATATTTGGACAGTATTTGGTTTTTCGACAGGTAATTTAAAACTTTTCTAACCAAAAAACTATTATGAAAATAATTCTATTTATATTCTAAATATTGTAGTTGTTTGTTTATTCCAGCAATTTTGAAATAAAACAATCATTGTCTTAAATATAAATGTATTAGGAAACAAATATGAATAAATATATGACGATCATACATTATACAAGATTTGTATAATTATATTAAATGTTATATTTTCCGTTATTATTAAATATAGCATGTTTATTATGTTCCAAGTAAAACAAAAAAATATTTGGTTTATTTTACTGTGAGAAGTATTGTACATAATTTTAAGAACCTAAAAAAATATTAAGCGTAAATTTGTAAATGATCACAAAGTGAGAATAAAAAAATATATTTATATTTTATGAGAGAATGGGTCAGTCAATGAGTAATCAACTCACCAGTAAGATCATAAGAGTTACATAATATAATGCGAAGTACTATAGTTCTTTCACATGCAATGTGTTATAAATATTAGATTATTTATTTAAAAACAATTATCCATAATGTGTTAGTCGGACATCATTAAAATCGAATAGTAAATAATAAAAATATTTAAATTGAAGAAAATTAATATATATATATATATATCGGAAAATTACCAAATTTATTTTAATTTTTACTTAAAGTTAGAAATAATTAGTAATAAATGTTCACTAAATATATTTTGTTTCGACGTTAGTTTTCTTTTAACAAAATATAGCATATTGTCTGAAAAATTAAAATAAAAAGAAAATGTTTGATATGAAACTAACGCAACGGCGGCATTTCTTAATTTTTGTATTTGAAATTTTTAAACGTGTTTATTTTAAAAATGTATAACCCTAGACCAGAATCGTGAAACGAGTTCTAAGAAAATCTTACTGAAGAAAATTGTGCTCAAAATATTTTGTTGGTTGTAGAATATTTTATACAGAATGTAAGATCACATATAAAAACAGTGCTATATGTTTATGATTTATATTTGGACGGTTCTCTAGTCCTAAGGAATTTGAGGAGTATAGAAGGATAGGATTTATATGAATTCGTAAAGATTAGTAACACTTCATTTGTTTACTATAAATATATATTTTTGCCATCACGGTGACTTATTCGTAATAGATTTTTATACTGATGGATTATCATGATCATATTTAATTTTTAAAATGACAAACCATTAAGAAAATTGTTCCAAAATATGATTTAGATGCGACAAGTAATTAATATAGTCATAAATATAGTCATATAAATAGTCAATAAATAGTCAATAAATAGTCAATAAATAGTCATTAATATAGTCATAACTATTTTAACATTTTTAGTCATAATTAGACATGAAAAATAAATATGAACTCAAAAGATAAGAGTTGAAAACCAAATGACATGTAGTTAAAAATATACTCGTAATAAATATGCAATTTAGGAAGTAATTGGCAAATATACTTTCCGAAACAGTTATGTACCAACTGTTTGTTTAAGAGCATATTTTAACAAACTGTATAAATATATATAGGTGTGTAAACCCACCCTTGTACCAGTATTCAAATTAAAATTTATACATTAGCAGTACCTATTCATTAGTTTCTTTTTTTTTTTTTATATTTAGATTTTGTAATACAATTAATCATTCATTAGTTTAATAATAATATTTTTTTTTTTAATTCAATCCGAGACTTATTTTATGTTTCAAAGTTTTACTAATCGTTATTAAGGTAAAATTAAATATAACACTAAACGAATCTTGGAAAAAATTCCAATCATAATCATACAAGAACAACGCTCAAAAAATCCAAAACATTATAGAATTTATATTTTTAACAAGAATTAAACGATTCGCAAAAAAATTGTAGCCGTCATTCGCACATATGTGCATTCATTGTACTCATTAATAATATTTATAGTCTACCTATACATGATAGTAAGCCCCCACATGTGAATATTACAAAAGCAAAATTATAATATTTACAGAGTCCTTACAGCGTAAATAATAAAAGAAACAACTAAAAACCACATACACTTTGCGTGAGCTGAATTTTAAAAAAAAAAAAAATAAAATAAAAGAAGAAAATTATAAAGTAGGCGAAAAACGGTTAAGTGTAATTAATGATAAAATATTATCGAAAACTAATGTGTATTGAACACGAATGCATAAAATACACAATACAACATGTGTATGCTTGAAATCATGAAAACTTCGTAACCAGTGTCGGCCTGGCCAAGGCAGCTAGGCAGCAATCACTAATCACTAATCACTGCTTGGGCCCCCTTCTTTTTTTTTTTTGTGTATATTCAAATGTAATGAAACGTTTGGATATAATAATAATGAGGAACATGTGGTCTAAAGTATTTTAACTTTTAATTTTTAAATCTATAGTTTGAATAAGTAAATCGTACTTCTTATTATTTTAGTCAGGTTATATAATTGTGCAGTAGTTCGATAAATATAAATTATAATTATTTTGGATGAATGATCTTGATATTAAATAGTATTGAAGAACAATTAATTTCAAATGAAAATATATTAAAGGATGTAAATGGTTAGATCCAAAAATATACGAATACATCGAAAAGTTTGAAGAATATGCTATGGATATCTTGATAACTGTAACAAAGTGATCTGATGTTAATAGAGACACTGTATTACTTAAATAGAAACAATTTGCCTCTTATTATTTTAATATTATTCCAAAAAAACATAGAATAATGAACGATAATGATGGTGAAGGTTAATGTCACTAGTAGTGACATCTGATTCAGAAGATGAACTTGATTCGATAAATTGTAATACCTGTTGGAAGTATACAGTATGTGCTTTTAAAATTATTACCCAACTATCTTGTCATTATGGTATGTACAACAATTTGAATCAGGTTTATAAATACATAATGCTATTACCATCAACTCAAGTCACTTGTGAAAGAGTATTTTCTAAGCTTAAAGTAATAAAAACAAAATTAAGATCGTCACTCGATCTGCGGCATTTAGAACTACTAATGCTTATAGCTATAGAAAAAATATATTACTTTAAATGTAGATAAAATAAAACTAATATATGACATAGAAAATTCGTCAAAAGAAACGACAAGACTTTTCAAATGATATAATATATATTATTAAATGTATTTATTTTATACATTTTTTTTTTTTTTTTATAAAAGTTGAATACTTAACGGTAAATTTAGATTAAAAGAATTTTTAACTTTATTCTTTTTTATTTAAAATAACAAATATAGAATCTGTATTACATTTTAATGATCATTTTACATATTTAAGATATATTTAATTTCAATATACGAGTAATAAATAAATGTTGTAGTATAGGGGTAAGATTAGGTTAATCCTGCCTGGGCCCTTTAGAACCAGGCCGAAACTGTTCGTAACTATATAATATTCAATGCAATGACAGTAAGCAAATATTTATTTTAACCATTGCACATATTTGTGTTTCGTATAACTCGTTGGTAAAATTCGGCAATTTGGCTTGTATCGATCAAGACCATGCCTAAGAATTGAATAACATGTTAAATATATCTTCTCAAAACCTAAGAAATTTTTCGAATTCCTATTATTTTTTTAATAATTTAAAAAAAACTGACAAAACGTACCGCTTTAATTTACCCGACTTTTTTCATTCATGATATTTTTTTAAGAATAATAATATACATTGATACTACTAATGTTGGTTACAAATTTAAGAGACCGATACAGTAATACTATTCACTCGTCCATGAAGTTTCACCTGTCTAAATTTCGCTCTTTTTATTTTTTTGTTTGAACATATATAACAGAAAACTATGATGTACGTTTATTACATTAACGCACTTTATTATTATTGCAGTTTAAATTGTTCGTTATGTTTTTCTTGTTAATTTTATACTTATTATATTATTTTGCACCTTTTTTATTCATTAAACTACCTTAAGTGTTATCACCGTAATTTAAATTAAGTATTATTATTGTTAGGTTATACACGCTTTATTAAATTGTGTAAATTGTGTTATTATAAAACGGTTTTTAACTATTACAATAATGTCAGGTTTTATCATAACGTTATTATTATAGTTTTCATAGAATTACCTTACATAACATTTCCCTATATACGAAAATAATATAAAAAAATTAAGATTATATAAAAAAAGTAATTTTTAATTTCAATTAAAATAGGAGTTTTTAAAAAATGTTTTGAATAAAAGCAGAACTATTATATTAATACTTAAAATAAATAGCAATGTCTATAATCGAAAATTGCCCGAATAATTAAAAGTAATGTTTTATGAAATTTATTGAAATTACGGGCAGGTACATGGTAACAATAGTAATCTATTACATTATGTTTATTGTATTAGTAACTATTATCAAAGAGAAAACAAATAAAATGCAAACAAGAATTAAGTAGAAGCAATCATGGATGATCTAGATACTTGAATCTCCTATTAGATACATCAATTATTATTTGAATATACTAGATATAAGATTTACTAGACATTTCTAAAAATATGCTAAATATTAGATACATAAATACATTTTTTTTACCGTCTTAGATACAAGATAATTGATACTAATAATTTTTTTTTTAATTACTATTAGTGTAAATAAAATCATTAAAATTCATTTTATTTCAATATTTTTTGTATTTAATGTATTTAATTTAAATCAAAACACATGAACATTAATTATGGAGTGCAGTAATAGCCCGGCTATTATGTATCTTTTTTAGGTTAAAATATTTAAAAAAAATGAAAAAAAATTATATAGAATACAAATAAAATCAATTTAAATATATTTATTATTTATTACTTCATTTTTAAAATGACGAATTATTTTTAAGAATTATTAAATTTTCGAACGTTTAATCACATAATCTAGAACTTGTTGGCGAATATATGAAGGCAGCTAAAGAAAATATTTTATCAACTGGCACTGAAGAAAAAAAACTTGTGTTGTAGTAAACAAATAATTTAGCCAAATTTATCCTAAAGTAGGTCTCTTTTTCTTTAAAACTTGTTTCATGAAATATGTTTTCAATTAATTTAGTGCTTATATTAGTCAACTACGTACATTATATAAGGCAAATTTAAAATTGACTTATTTTTTCTTAAAAAAAAGTGTATTTTCGTTTGAATATATATATATATTTTCATCTTGTACTTTTGCGCAAACAAAATTAAAATGTACTAGATACACAGCCACAAAAAGTATCTGGATACAAGATACAAGATAGAACTCACAATTATTTAAAGATACAAGATACAAATATATCTAAAATACTGCCCATCCTTGGAAATAATATTCAGAATAACAGAACTATAACCCTAGGTTGGAAATACGCATAATTCTAACCAGGGACTGTTAAGTGGCGTGTTTCAGTAGCGTACACGGGGGTAAGGTTCTAGAATTCTAACCATGACCCACATTTCTGAAATGTCTACTACATTTAAAAAGGTTTATTGATAATAGTTTTTCGACTGATTTTATGATCAATCTAAAGTGGATAGACTAATCCAACTAAAGTACTGCGTACGCAACTGACATAGTTGATTTTTAAATGTTAATTAAATATACAATAGATACAATTAAAATATTAAATTTTAAACATTTAATTTGGATAAAGTGTTAAATTAAATTTAAGTAGGAACCATAATTTAACAAACTTAAAGTAAAATCAAGAAACGTTCATGTATAACATAAGCTGTACCTGTTTAAAAACTTAAATTCAGAATTTATAATATCTAAAACTACATATATAAGAGTTAAAAAGTAATATATCATTAATACTAATGAAATTATCTAATGATTTATAGTAAATTTAATGTTTGCGGTGTGTAAATAATTATGTAATATTATGTATTTTACAAAAAGTACAATTGAAATGTATAACAGCTTGAACAAAAATAAATAATAGATTACATCAACTATATTCGATTAAATCTGTCTTAAGAAAATCGATAAAATTGTAAAAATCGTTTTTAAACTTGAGAGGTTAATCTTCTAGTCATTGACCACCTACAAAACAGTAGATCGCCATCCACAAACAATAACAATTTGTTCAGTTTAAAATTTTCACGTAATGTGTTAAAATAATACCTGACACTATCGGACCTTGTATTCGGCGACCAATCCTTGGAGTAAGTAAATCTTCTGCTTCCGCTTGTTCTTAGATTTCTCGCGTCATTCCACCGGAGGAAATGATGTTTGAATGTGTTCTTCACTTCGGAGTTGACGAAGCAATAGAATATTGCCACCATAAAACCCTAAACATCCATTCGTAAAGGCTTTAATATTTACACTTGGTCGACAAAGATAACACACAATTTAATGAGCATACCTGCATTGACAAAAGTGTTGCTCTGCCGTACGAGTAATAGTTGGCGTAGGTGCCGGATTCTGTAGGTCCAACCATGGTCAGTATGTAGGTGACGCCCAACAATGGTATAAGAACTAACAACGCTTTACTTGCTTTGCGGTATTGCTGTGTCTCAGCCGAATTCGCTGATCTTAATTTAGTGATTAATACCTGCAAATTGGAACATATTTACCATATTTATTATTAAAAAATAACACTGAAAAATACTCTGAGATAAAACTGATTTCAAAAATACTAATTCAATATCAATGCAAATGCAGTGTATATCTATTAAAAAATGTGAAATAAAATAAAATTGTATACATTTTAGATTGGAAATGATGAAATTTTTTTATTTGAAATAAATTTGTTTATTTTGAACAATATTTTGTTGTGGAATAGTAATATTTTTCAATAGTCATTTAATCGCATGCATACTTAAAGTTTATCTAATGACATATATTTTAGATTTTCACTATAAGTAGACGATCAATAGAGAAACTGTTTTTTTTTTCATAAAAGATCTTCAATGTCATTGTCAGGAACTACAAATTACGTTGTAAGATGTAGGTACTTAAACATGTACATTGTAGAACAATGTTCCTTATTAAGTGATGTCCGTAATTACAAAATTGTTTTTCTTTAAATTCATAACAGTATATAACGTAGTTAACATACCCACATAATTTTTGATAAGAAAATTAAATTCACTATTAAAACCAATATCGCTGGCCCTTGATAAATCCAATCATTCACGGGGTGTGGTGCCATCCACGCACATGAATCGTTTCTCTCCTGGTCCTGTAACAAAACCAGTACATCCATTGTGTTGCTGCGCTAGGTTCTAAGGTAACCCTTGTTAAACGACATTTTATAATTTAACTTATGACAACTCGTACAAAATGCCATAAATCCGACAAAATGATAACCTTTTCAAAAAAATTAGTTAATGTTGTACAGCTCATAAAATATGTCAAAATAGTAGCGTATTTGATTAAATATTAGAAACTCCAAAAAAAGATGTAATAAATAAAATTACACTAAATTATCCCATAACAATCATAAAATTTATAAGTGTAATAATATAATATATATTAATATGATTTATTAATATTGATGTGCTATTGATGTGTTGTTTGTTATCAATAAAACCAATACGCTAAAATGTAATGTCGTAATTAGAGATTTTGATATGATGAACTACAATTATTATATCAGATAGCTAAAATAGATAATGGACACCAGAAATATAATATTATGTAATTCCTGAGCCTATGTCACTATCTTATCCCACACCCAATTGAACTCGATAAGATATTTCAGTAAAATTGCTCAATGGCACATGTCATGATCATACGTAAGTATTGAATCCAAAGAAAATCATTTAATGTGTGATACGATTGAAACGAGAAATGTAATATGTACGGAATAGCATCGGTAATGATACGTAATAGTGCATTCCAATGTGTTCCCTGGAATTCCATTTTCCATCTGAAAATAGAACAATATTTCTCTCTTCCCGTCAGGGAAGGATTTCGATAAATTTTGAAAACATTACAACTCTAGGGTTTTGTTCAACTACCAACCCAGCACATTTTTATATTTAATATTTTCAATCGAAAAGTTTACAATAAAAACCATTAATACCACCGATTGTAAAAGTCTATAATATCTCGTTTGTCATTTTAACGATAGAAATAACTTTAAAATTAACGGAATATTTTTATAATTTCTAGAAAAGATGAAATTAAAGTGTGATTTATACTTATTACATTTTATAGAATATATTGTAATACATAGTTTGTACTTCTCAAGTACATTATTCCTAAAAAAAATGTTAGACAGCGGATCACAATAATCTTTAGGCCCCTACAACTTAACTGAGGTAATAAATAACCAGAGATATTTTTACAGGATTGTAAATATTTAAGCGAATATTGATCCTTCTAGAGATAAATATTTTGATAAATATCTTTGAAATATTACACAACACTGTAATGGCTATAAATGTAATTTTGATTACCAATAGGTACTGTGTACATTACACCTCAATTTATATTATTATTATTACAGTATGAAAGTATATTCGTATAATTATGACAAAATTGTATAATATAAAACCTATTTGAATAAAATTATATTTCAAAGGGTATTAGACAAAACTCAAAATCGCATTTGAATAATAATATCTTAATCTAATTGTTACAAGCAAAATCTGAATAATATAGAGAATTTAAATATTTGCCACTATACCTAGATGTTTCTAAAACAAAAGGTTGTTAAATAGTACGCTAGGTATTAAGGTATTTGAAATAAATTAACTGCATTATTTGAATAATATTATTTCGTTAATGCATTATACATATCTTTAAAAAGCACTTTATGTATAATTTCGAATCATACTAATTTAGTGGGAAAAGTATAACTGGGTATTGATTACACTATAAGAATATAAGAAATGCGTATATTTATAACAAATATATTATCAAGCATTATGTTATTATATTATTATATCATTACTATATATATATATATATCTTCTTAGTTAATAAATTTAAAATTAAATTTTATTTTTCTTATTTCAGTATCTACCTACTTATAAAAATTTTTATACCAACATTTTATTTGAAATATTTCTCATAAAATTGATAAATAATTTTGTAAATTAGTATAAATTAAACTATTAAATACTAACATGATCCTTTTTTTTTTTTTTTATTTAATCAAGTTTCCGATAAGTTTCCTACAAATTACGTTTAAATTATTAAAATTAAACATAATGTTACGTTTTACGTTTAATAACACAATCAAATATTATATCTCATTATTTGAAGTAATCCGCTCAATTTATATTCACACGAATTTCATTTGAAGTATAAATTTCAGAAAAAAAATACCCCGACAAAGTATAAGAATTTTCCTTCTTAAGGCAGAAAATAAATAATTTTTTGTATAAAAAATAAACTTGTACTTGAAAAACAAAATTTAAATAAAATATTAAATAAATGTTAAATAATCTATAAAATATCTTACGTACATGTTTGCATGTTTAAGTACATTTACACACAAACAAATATAACACAACAAATTTAATTGTGTATAGAAACTGAATACAGATTAATTGTTTTTCAACACAAAGTACAACCAGTTGATGAACTAAATATTTCAATATTTACTCATTTTTATTCATGAACATTTTCCAAGATAGTTTGACATATTTTTTTGCAGAACGAGTTGTTTTTAATTTCGAATCATAAAAGAAGAAAAGAATTATAATAAAAACATAATAATTTCCATTATTTTAACTGTCCCAGCATGTTATGAATACTAAAAATACATTTAAATTTAGTTTGTTAGTTTAAAAGGTTTATGCTTGGTTTTTGTTTTTTTTTTCTCGCAACGCAATCCTTATTCTTGATAGTTTAATTCTTACCAAAACTTTATATTTACTTACGGATCATTAAAACGCATAAAAAATGTACAAAAAATACGAAGCCGAATTTAATTTATCAAAAACAACTGTTTGCGAACACCTCCAAAACTATAATGATTCATTACACCAATTCCTCCCCTGTCTCTTGTTTACTGATAAACAATGGTTTAAAAATAAACTTTGGTTTAAGGTTTTGATATTCATGGAGCACAGACCATATCCGTCTTAAGGATACACACATATCTGTATCTTTAAAGAATCATAGTAAATTTTTTTTGACAATTATGTATTTATTTGCCACAATTATTTTTCCAATAATCACATCTCCATCCTTAGCCATTCCTCAAAATTTATCGACATATTTTGAATTTTTTTTTTTTTTAAATAAATTATTTAATCTTATAAAAAGTATCTAAACTAGGTAAAAGTTCACAAAAACAAAATTTAAGTCTTATCATCAAATTCAGTTTATTGATTTTATAAAAAAATATTTTAAAATGACGTATATTTCGTTTATATTTCTAATATTAAAATAGTACTTAATAAAAATGCCATACATAGATTAACGTTAGAATTAGATGAAAAAATTCAAGTTTTCATGTTAACTTACACGAATTCACATAAAATGATGTGGGTTGTACTTTTTTGCAATTTAATACGTAAATCATTGTAATATACTTCGTGGCTGTTGTTTATTTAAAATAACAAAGCTATGCAAATATATTATTAATATGATGTATTCCTTTTTTCATTTCATATTCTCTACCGATCCATTGACATTTCTCAGGTTTTATAGTTGAGAGCAATTGATTACCAAGTAATAGTTACAAAGTCTATCAAAATAAATATCAATTTTTCTTTACTTATATTTCTCAGATTGAAAACTATAAAATTGATAAATCTTTAGTTTTTAGGAGAGAAAAACTACAAAAAATAAAATTAATATATTCGATATACTCGTATCTTTATATTATTCTAAATGATTCCAGTAAAACACAATTTACTCTTAAAATTTTATAATATTATAATAATTAATTAAAAATAATCAACGTAAAATATTTTAGCGAAATATATATTTAAATTATTTATTATTATTTTTTTTTTTTTTTTTGGGCAAGTTTGTTTCAAGTTCTTTTGAAAAATAATTAATTTTATTCATCATAAATTATAAATTAAACCATATAACACAAAACATGTACTAGATTTTTTTTCGTTTACATCCGAAAGTAAATTATGTTAAATATACCGACTTTTACTTATATACTTCAACAATTATTGTTTATTTGATAGATATCATTTATCATTTTTTTCTCCTTTTACTCTATAAGGTGACAAAAAGTACAGTCTTACGAAATAATTTTTCTTTTCGTTCTATATTCGTCTTATAAACTTTTAAATACTCGATTTACGTTTTTTATTTCATAAAATGTAAAGTGTAATGTTATTTGTTAAATATGTCATTTTCTAAAAACAACAAAAATTCGAATAAAATCATGTTGGTAATTTATAACTAAACAATTTACTATTGTTCTTATTATTTTTATCTAAAATTATAAATTACCTATGTCAAAAAAATCTTTATACGACTTATAGAAAATTAAGTGTTATTGTAAGTATTAAACTCTCACATATTTAATTATAAAAGAGTTAAAAACACATTACGTATCTAAAAGTCACTATAATTAAATTATAGTAAATTTTATTATAATACATAATATATAATAACACATTATAAAAAACAATAGTTACTATTGTGTTGGAAAATTCATCAGATTATACGTAACATAGGGTTACTAGTATGCATACAATTAACCAGATCATCATAATTTATTGTAATTAATGAGTAAAATAAATATAATAATCACATAAATAAAAGATAATTTTATTTACTTCACAATAGATTCTCATGTATGCTTCAATCATATTTAACTAGTGTTGACTTTCTAATATTTTCGAGTGGTTGTATTACATTTATTCAATAATTTAAATTGAACATTAACAAATAAATACGAGTTTTCTAATAACGAATCACTTTTGATACGTCAAAACAATAGATTAATACAAATAATATTCAATATATGACAATTTCAACATGGTAGGTATTTAAAATTATTTTAACAACATATAGAATGATCGAAACAATGAATGTAATTTGTTAAAGCTATCAGTTTTTATGAGTACTTAAAAATACTTATAAGTTATACAATGTATAATATACATATATGTATAATTTCAAAAACTTAGTGCCATTTTATTAATTATCAATTAAATAGTAGATTAACTATATCAATCTGAATTTTAAATGAACTGAAGATTATAATAATTTAAATTTTATCAATCAAATTTAATCGGAGTTTAAGTAAACTGAGTTTTATACGCTGAAGATTTACTAGCAATTGAAGTAAGCTTTATATTAGTTACGTATTATTTATCTAATATCATTTTTATCCATCTTATTTTACCTATCCGTTATTTGTTCTTGCAGCATTTTCAGTAAAATTTTAAAAAAAATTTTTACTTAATTAAAACCTTGCAAAAAAATTATGACGGTTTCATTTATTTATATAATTTATGCAGGTTGTCAATAAATATGGTTTTCTATTGTTTAATTTCCTATTTATATAATTCAGAAACTCAATATCTTCATCACTACTGCTAAAATTTATAAACGTCAGTCATCTAGAATTAATTATAAGACATGGTTAGAAATGAAAAAATTTAATTGTAACGTTTGATTTTGAACAAAAATGTGGTATTATTTATGATAGTATGAACTTAAACTATGTTTAAACACTTTAACTGACCAAAATATCTCGGTTAACATAATCTGTGGGTATGTTCTAGTTAATATTTAACCAATTGATAATAAAATCATCTTTTAAGTTTAACGTTAAACCTAGTTTAAGTTGTCTTAACTGATGATTGATAAAATGGGCTTTCTTATTTTTTTATTTTTATAATTTTAACAATGCATAATATTTAAACGAGGTTTTACTATTTTATTTTTCAGGTAAGAATGTGTTATTGTATTATTCATAAAACATTTAAAAATATATGTATGATAATACAGTTTTGAAATAAATAACACATAGCGTACATGTATATTAATAGTGTTAGTAAATTATACAAAGATTTAATTTAATAAATAGTTGTATTACTTAATAATATCTCATAACGTACTTCTATCGTTCAACCAAATTAATATGATAACAAGTTTACATTTTTTGTTTAGCAAAATCATATTGAATGAACTTAAACTGAATTTTAATTTGTATTTAAGTAAATCATTATAATATGTATAACTTTTGGTTCGCATTTTTGGGAAAAAAATTATATGAAGATCAAAAATATAGTGTTTATCGTGTTTCTCAAAATCACAGTATCGTTAACAATGTTTTTCCGGTTCAACGATTAAGTAGTTTTGAAAAAAATAAATTAAGTTTTCAAATAAACTTTTTTTTTCTTAAAACTTAATATTAAGTATTTGTGAACACAAATATAATCAATTCAGTTTTTTACTTATTTTATTTATAGTATATTTTAAAAACTTATAAACATTTAAAAACGTGTATAATTCAATAATTAAATAATTAAATAATTCAATTATAATTTTTCTTACCTCTGTCTCTAACGATGTGATTATCTTAGCAATACTCCAAATTATCATTATTATAAGCGGAATACCTGCAATAAAATAAATAATAGTTAAATATAATAATTTAATAAATTAATTTTTAATTATAAAACGTGTAATAGATCAGTTATGAATATTTAAACTATAGTTCAACAATGACGTAATATACTCGTAATATATATTTTCCTTGAATTATATTTTTTTCAAATTTAAGTAAAAACTAAAGAAAAAAAAAATGTAATTAATTGAATTCTTGTTTGTGTTCAGGTTTATGTATTTCTTTTTCTTCCCCCCCCTTTTTTTTTTTTTTTTGATAAAATATTATTAAAAAATAATTTTTATAATGATTTACTTGAACATTTAAATTGATAATAGTTATAGTGCTAACCAATATATTGACTCTGTTAGTTTTTAATTTATATATGAATTTTAAATTATGGTATAACTAAGCGTTTTCTAAATTATTTACTTAATATATTTTTAATACAAATCAATAAAATTTAGATCTAAAAGTTGCATACAATTTCATAAAAAAACTTGATCGTTTCATGTTAAAAATTTGTAGTTTTTGTTTTATTTTATAATCATAACGTTAATTTTGAGTGTAAATTATGTAAAATGATTTGAATATGAATATGAGTTCAATTTCTTAAAGCCATTTTCAATACGATTGAACAACACGATTTATAAATCTTTTGTTGTTCTACTGATCCTCAGTTTGACTTGAATGACAAGTCATAGAACTTCTGTGATTTCTTCATTAGTGTGAATTCACATAATATAATATATTCACATAAAATCATGAACTATGGTACCTTTATGCTATTCCTACGTTATATATTAGCTGTCAATGGTTGAAACTTCCATTTGATTTGAATAATTGTCAATACGTTATTGAATACTCACAATCATTATCTGCGTAATATAATTATATACAACGTCATAATTAAAACTCAATAATGAGATGGATGAATAATAATATAATGTATACAAGATTCTCAGGAAATTCTAGACAGAAAAAATGATTTCACGTAATTTTACTTACGCTGAACAATAGTCCATATGCATATAATATACAAGTGTATAAATTGACGTGTGACGTAAGGTGTGACACCGGTTGGCCGTCTGTCTTTTTTAATACACGTATATCCACGATGCGTCTTCATTCATCCAATTTATGTATTAGTTTTAAATACTCAAAATGAAAAACGATTTTTCTATTAAAAAAAGCTCAAATATTTATTTACAATCTGATAACAATTTATTGAAATAATAAATATTAAAGTTTGCAAATATTTATTTTATATCCATAATTTATACATTTTTTTAATTTTTTTTATTCATATTGTTATACATAAATGTATACATTAATAATACATGTTTGGTTTATGGGTCTCCCTAAATATCACTACAGACTACGTTTTTATTAAATATATTTTATTTATTTATCTGTTATCATATAGTATTGACATTTATCGTAAAATATTAAACACCCACATTCTTTATAGTCAAATTCATTGATCGTCAAACACTACGCGTACCTATAGGTACGTTTAATTATGTCTTTAAAACTATAGTGGGACCTCGATAACTCGAATCGTTTTGGGTCAAAAAAAAAAATTCGAACTATCGAAAATTAAACTTATAGAGGTTCGAATTATCGAGATTCCATTCTATTTAGTTTTTTACCAAATGTTGGAGAATATTAATTAAATTATTCTACATTATTATACCTACTAGAAATTCAGATCCAGAAAAAAACCTAAGTGACGTAAATTATGTATTTGTAAAAAATGTTGAACGATTTTGAATGCATGTATTTTCAGAATTTGATAACGTTAAACAATTACTGAAAAATGTATAAATAGTGGATATAAATGTTTCCTGCCTTTAATGTTTATTATTTCATTAAGGTGTTAATATTAAACGATAAGCAAATATCTAAGCTACAATAACCACTTTTTATTTGGAGTAAAGTATTTAAATTGAATGCATCAACTAAATGAATGAAGACGTTTCGATGATATGCGTATATTAAAATAGGCGGGTGGCTAATCGATGGAACGTGTAACGTACGAGTATAGCATTATTTTAAAACGACCGATAATTTATTAACTGTACCCAATTTTTTATTACATCAAGTACTAACGATTTAGCTTTTATCTATTTCTCCTTAGAAAAAGTCATTTATCAAACCAACTGGACCAGACATATTTTAGATACTATATTTTTATAATAATTAATTTGGTTATTAAGGTAAACACGGAAAACATGAAATAAAGGATGGTTCCATTTTAATGAATTAATTCATTACAGATTCATCATAATTATTATAACGTACGAATTTGAAAATGGAATTTTTCGTGATTAAAAAAAATTCAGTTGTTTTGAATATTGTAAATATTAATATGTATTTAAACGGCTCAAATGGAATCACATGAAATATTTCGTTTTGAATAAGTTTCTCATATTATCCAGGCCAGAATTCGTATTGACTAAATTAATCACATACCAAATTCTGCCAATTTGAATTTTTGAACTTTTTCTCGTGATCAAACTAATTCATTTGAATTGCATGGTAAATATTTGCTTAAGAAAATAGACAAGAAAGTAGTTTTGTCTCTTAGGTAGAATAAAGAATTATTTTTTGCGAAATTAAATTTTCCAGATAAATGGTTGGTATATAATTTCCGGTAAGATCACGAATATATGCGTATACTACGTATAAATATATATATAGTATACAAAATATTTGCATAAACAAATTGAAAAAATTAAAATTGTTAGGTTAGGGATAACGTACGTAATAAATTCGTCGTCCATTAATACAAGTTTCCATGTTTTCTTATACAACCTATCTGGTGATATTTGTTGAAAGAACGAAGATATCCACAAAACGAAAATATAATCGTCCGAAGGAAAAAAATTTTTCCAAAAGTACGTTTTGTTTGATTGTAGGAGTTTTCTCTTCAAGGCTAATATATTTTGAAGAATGAAAAAAAATCCCTAAAATAGAATAAAAAATGCTCACAGAAAAAATGCCACAACTTTCAAAAACCGGATTTTTCTCAATTCTTTAACGTTCGTTTGTATTTGAGTAAATATTGTCCGCAAACAACGTTAATAATTCGCACACCCTTTCTAACAACACGAAAATGTAATTCTCAAGTCTAAAATCCTGATTCCGATGCCAATGGGTTACGTTTTCTGAGTTCTGCAATCGACAAGATACCCGTTTCCAATAGTATCGTTTTAAAAAGCAAACGTGGATTTCCATGTTTTCCAGTACTTTTGACTCCCAGATTCCGGAATATACTGTAGTGAATCCATCAGCTGTTTGAGTTTCCTTACTAATATACGACGTTAATCCAGGAACACATTAATGTAAGTCCTTGTATGAATATACGGATCTGCCAATTAAATGCATTATTTTGTTGGAAAGCATTGAATTAAATTGAAAAGGTCCTTTCTCCTCTTAACTATGCTACCTGGCGTAAAATACAATTCACAATATTCGCCTCCACCCTTGGTTTAAATGTTTTAGACATCTAATTGTCTCCTTCGCTCGTCTCAGAATCGGATACAGTCTACTTCCCTACCACTCTTTTTGCTATTCCTTAAATTGAAAAATTTAAGAGGAAGCCTTCTTTATACTCTCTATCATGAAAAAGCTACTTGTGATCCAAATCACCTCTTATTTAATTACCCATTTTTTACATTCTAGTAAACGTCTTTTTTTCTTAATTTTTACAGCCCTGGGCTACCTCCGTCCAGATATCCAACTTCTTCTTATTAATTTTCGTTTCTGTCAGAGCGTTAAAATACTTGGAGTGTAAACAAATCAGTGAAAACTGTCTAAAGCGGACCCTGAATAAAATGGAAAACTATCCAATACGGAATTTTTCTATGGTCCTGACACGTTCCTATAGTTTTATATAGACGCTAAACCTCAATAAAACGGAAACTTCTTAACGCGGAAACGGAACGATTTTGTAAGTCTTATTTAAGTAAAAACCTTGCATAAACCGGAAAAATGACACGCGCATGTTTACTATAAACCTAAAATATAAGTCATCATTATATGTACATCGTTAAATAGTGATAGATAAAGAAGATAAAATTTTTCTATACATATTCGTACAATAATGTACATACAATGCATATTATCGCATAAACGATAATGTATCTTATCGATAATAATCTTCTTTGTAACTGTGAAACAGTCTTAAACTTAAATATTGTTATGACAAATATTTCAAAACTATTATACTATAAAAAATAACAACAGATACTAATTAAAAATGTATAAGTATTTGCTTATATTTCTCGATCAACATCTGAATTAATATTTTTAATTTAATGATTCGTCATTGTTATGCATTCCGTAGAATATTTGTTTACGCTACAGTTCTTAATTAACAAATTGAAACAAATTAGTTTTTATAAATATGAACTATCTCATATTTTAACCGTAATGTATAGAGATCTCATAAAATACTAGATGTTTGATTCCAAATAACAATTTTCAATACAAAAAAATCTATAGGTAGCATATAAACAGAACATTGAAAAAAAAAACAAATGTGCACATGATTTAAATAATTGATGGAACTATGTTATAATAATCATAATTAATCTATAAATAGACATTGTACACAACTGCTTGTGTAAAATTAAAATTTCCGTGAACAATTACGGTGATAATTCATTTATAATACAAATTTATCATATTTATTAATTAGTTAAATATAGTATAAGTAGCCAAATATAAAATACAAAAATATGGAACTAAGATAAGGTATAATTTTTATTATAAATAAACATATTTTTTCAATGAAATGCATAAATATTTAATGCTTCGATGATAACTAAACAAAATAACTTACAAAAATTATATAGTAATCTTTCTTGAGTAGGTATTTGATCACAGTTCTATAAATTATAAATATATTTTAGCACTTATTAATATTAATAATATGGATTAATATGATTTAACTAGTATTCGAAGTTGATGCAATCGGTATTTAATATTACAGTTCATGAATCCTCAGGTAAATATTTTTCGAATGAATGTATACATTTTAAAAATATCTTAATTTCCATACAAAAATGATGAAAATCAGAACAGTTCTCGGTGAAAAATTGTTATACGACCAACATGGCTTTATAAATTTATACATCAAGTCGGCTTTTATCATCAGTCCACAAGTCATTTATGTCGGAGAAAATGTGCTCAATATTTATGTTAAAACCTGGAATACATATTAAAAATTCCACAACGATTTTTAAATTCGAAAATCATAAATATCTGCAAAAATATTTTAAAAAATATAGATCTATTTTTCATACAGCATGTTAAAAGATTTCACCATTTGATTTTTCTGTAAAATATTTATAATGATAATAAACTCACCAAATAATTCTATATTAATTAATGTAATACTCAGACTTGGGTAAAATACTTTTTTAAAGTATTTAGAATAAATACTCGAATACTTACAAAAAATAGTATTCCGAATATGTATTCAAATACTTTATACAAATTTTATTCTGAATACATAATTTAGAATACTTCAAAAGTATTCCGAATACTTTTAAAATACTTCAAGTTTTCATATTATAAAAATAATAGATGTTCACTCAACAGAAATATTTGAAATTGTAGACTAAATATATGTGATTTTATTGTATTTTTATATTACATAATTGTTATAGTTTATGGTTTACAATAATAATAAATACCTGATATTAGCTTATACAAGATACGACGGAAAAGTAATAAAATTATTTAAAAAAGAGATGATTTGATGGTATTCGAAATACAGTATTCAGAATACTCGTTATAAGTATTCAAAATACTTTATTGAATACTTTCAAAAAAAGTATTTAAAAAGTATTCGAAATATTTAAAAAATATTCTGAATACAGTATTCTGAATATTGTTTTCGGAATATTACCCAAGTCTGCTAATACTAAAAATTCTAGTTTTTATCAATTTGATTGTATTCGAAATATTTTTTAAGGAGAAATCGTTTTCTATATTTTTTAAAGTAATCCATGAAATTTTTTTGAACTTGTGGTTGAATTTATAGTATTAAATTTTTCCGTTCGATTAGTCTAAACAACGGCAGAAAAAAAATCATCTAAAAGTTATTATAGGTACATATTTTGTGTTGAAATTGATTCCTTTTTTAAATTTTTTATTAATTCAGTTTCCTGAAATCATAAAATTGTTAATATTGCGTGAATCAATTTTAAAACTCATGTGTCTATATAGTATTTAATTTCAACAATAAACAAATTCGCAGCTGCTTCAACAACTTTAAATTGTAAACTTTAAAAAAAAGAGTTCAAGTTGAGTTTGAAAAAATACTGTAAAAAAACGATGAATTTTAAAAATAAAATTAAATATGACTGAACATTTTTCAATAGATAAAAAAAATAAGACTTTCGTCCCTCAAACATTTCCATAGGCTTTATATAGTGATAACTACCGAATTTTTGAATTTCCTAATATAGATAAGTATTTTATGCTAACAAAATATGTTAATGTGTGACCTTGAAGGATTCCCAAGACCGCTTAAATGTTAATAGCAAAGTGTCTGCAGTAAGTTGTAATGAATTATTAAAATATAAAATATAAAATATAAAAAAAATAAAAAAATAATAATAATATTAAAAAATTTTAAATTTTATAAAATAAATTAAATTTTATAATAATAATTATAAAATATATGAAGCACACCCAATTCCAATCAAATTCGTCTTAATTAGTTCTTTTAACTTAAAAAACATCGTTTTTTATTCTTGTAGTAACACCGCCAAAATTTGTATTATTACTATCGGCCGAAAAAACTATTGCTTTTTATAAGTTTCAGCAAAATAAAACTTTTGAAATATTTTCATAGTAGATTGTAACGATGTTTTCACTAACAACTCGTCAAACTCGAGTATTTTAGTTTTGACACCATAATTTAGAATAAAATAGTGAATCGATAAATAAATCATTTTTGAGAATGGTGTTTTGACGCGTCTATTAAGACAATAATATAACTATACTTCGACAACTTCTTTTTTCAATAGAAACCTGATCCATTTGAATGTATTAACTAATAGCAGACATTGTTTCATAACTTTGGTAATTTCAGTGAAATAATGTCTAGCATAAGATGTGCATTAATTAATAAACAATATAAAGAAGATTCAACAATAACTAAATGAAGTTTTTTAACTAAATTTCCGTACTTCATTAAAATTGGTTGTGTTTGTGACACATAGAATAATCATAGAATTGTTAGATTCTGAATGAAACGAAAGAATGTATTGATTTTACAGTGAAGTATTTTTTCTTCGGCACTTTCCTGTAGAAAAATTGCATCAAATATTTCATACGAAGTTTTGTTAAATCGAAAATCGGATATAAATGGTAATCTAATTTTAATATTTTCAATTGTTCTATAAAGTATATAAGTAGTCCTATAAAAGTGGAAAGATAAACTAAGAAAAATCCTCCCAAAAATTTCCAATTCAATAAAGAAAATTCAGTTTTTGCTTATGTACTTCTTTTAATACTCATTTGTCTGAGAACTTTAGAATTTTTTAAGAACTATTAAAATATTAATATTATACGGTATATATAACTCGCATAATATATTGATTATTAGGGCTTGGAATTAAATGCCCTAAAAATATCAAAAAAATGCCCTAAAAATATCAAAAAATGCATCATTTATTAAATAAATTCCAATTATTATTAAAAAATGAGTAAAAAATGAAATTTTATTTACAATTACAATACAAAAAATAAAAATAAATTAAAATCAAAAATTGAATTAAAAATTAAATTACATATTTAAATTGCACTGTACAATTAGTATTTCTTTTAAGTTTTGGAATTTTAATGATCGACAGTTGTCTACCAATAAGTTTTTATATACTGAAAATGACTTCTCAACATCAACTGAAATTAGTCATAATACGAGAAATAGGTCAAAAATGTCCTAAAATATATTGATGAAACGTAAAAGTCAAATCGTATTCGAAAAGTCTACAAATAAATAACCATTCGTAGTAAATAATCTAATAACGTGTATTAAGCTATCACCTTTTAAAGAATTTTTTGTGAACAATGTCGAAAAAGAACTTTTGATAGGAATCGGCATAATCAAATAATAAGATAACGGTAACGCTGATGCATCACGTTTGTTCTTAGCTAAATTATTTATTTCGGATATTAGTATATAATTATGAAGAATAACGAATTTTCTCTTATTGTTATTATTCGCAGCGACGTGTTTCCTTTGTTTCTTCCAGAAAACATTTCAACCCACATGAAAAATCGCAAAGTAGTGCGGAAGCTAAATTTATCAAAAGTGTAATAATTAACACAAATAATATAAATCAATTTACTTTTAATTTCTCATATTTACAAGTTGTTTTAATGTCATAAAATAATATGCTTGTTATTTAATTTAAACTTATTAAAATCCGTTACAACAAACAATTTTAATCTCAACATAATACCTCTCCTTTAATAATTCATGGTACCCGTGCCATCTAAGTATTTTTATGACATACCATTGATATTTGTAAAGCATCTATAGACCTTGTCAATTACTGTAACACTCTGCAGCTTTGAAATTTCAACAACCAAATATACTTGAAAGTGTTCAGCGAAAATTTATGAGATATGTTAATTTTAGATTGAATATTCCTTGTGAACCCCATGACTATAGACCTGTTGTTCCTTAACATGGTTTGGTTTCCTTGGCTGAGCGTATTGTGTGTATACTGAATATATTTCGGGAATTAAATTCTTATATAATTTGATATAAGATAATATCGACTCTCCTAATTGCTTTTTTTCATTTGTCTTAGAGTACCTCAACGTTCCTCTTTATCAGTTGTTCCTTTTTATGTTCCTTTGTCTCCAATTATTACCTTAAAAATAAACCTATCAGACATATGATATAAAACGCCAATGTTGACCCTTTATATCTTCCATACCTATAAATTACTGTCTTAATATTACTTTTAATATTTATCATAAATTGTACAATTAATGTGTATATGTATATATGTTCTAAAGGGTTTATCCCATATATTTAATAAAATAATATGGTATATGAACACTGGACAATGATGTTTATGAAAATGTTTAAACAAACAAACAAGGTGCAGTATAAACTGCAAAAATTGATATATCAAAAATGTATCAAGTATATTATATTTATTGTTTCCAGTCAATTTATACATTTCAATGAACATAATTGAATATTAAACATTTAATAGAACCACCAACTACATAAGCACTAACAGGTATTAACTCAATAAAAAAAGTTTAAATTAATTTCAAGTACATCGTATGTGACAATAACATAAAAATGAAATTAATAGCTTAAACTTTTATTTTACAAAATTTAGTTTGAAAAAAGAAAGTTAATTTGTTCTGTTTTAGAAAAAAAAAAATGCTAATTTACATAAGACTTGAATTATTTAGTTTCAATTTAAGGACCAATATGATTTTGTTAATTTAAAAAAAATATATTTTATACCCAATAGGTAATAAGAAACGTGTAGCCCAGAGAGTACACGTATACTAGCTTCCTCAACCATTTCAGGAAGGAACACTCTGTATATATATATATATATATAAAAGCCTAGTTAATACCATAAACTATTTTTTCAGGAACTCAGTAACGAAGGATTCTACTTCTGTTTTTTTTTTAAATAATATTGTAATTATATTATATAAAAAAAAAAAAAATTAAAATATTGAGAGTATTTTTCCTTAAGAAAATCAATATAAAACTACTAAGTAAATAAAATTAAACATTTATATTAAAATAGTTTAAATAATATGAAAATTGCTCAGTTTTTATTTTTTTTTATTTTGTAAAACAAATTAATACAAAGCCGATTAAAATGCAAAATATTAAGATAATTTTCATTTATTTCGTTTTTGAAGAAAATATACTCTTTAAATAATTATCTTGTTCATTAAAATATGATAGTAAAGATGTATAAATATTTCTTACGCAAGACTTTGGTATCTAATATGTTGGGTAATTTATATAGCTTATGTTCAAAAGTAAAAGAGCTTATTAAATCTTAATTTAACTATATTATATATTATTATTATTATTATTATTATTATTATGAAAATTAAACTGCATGTAATAGCTGATAACACAATTTTGTGACTCGTGAGAGAACATTATTCATAAAGCTTTTATCTCGCTAAATTAATATAATTCAAAGACAACTGAATAATCTTCGAACGTAAATTTATAAATTAATAAACCCAATAATTACATCAATTTTCTTCTCCATCCTTTTTATATATTTAAAAATTGAATTACAATTATATGGATCTTGTTAAATTTTAACTTACTGACAGTCACATTTTGGCTCGAATAATAATTATTTTGAGGATATAAAAATAAATGGTGTTATTATAACAAATATAAATTACATACAAAGGGGAGTTTAATTATAATTTTCACTATAATTCTTCGTGAACTGAAGATTTTTTATGTAATGATCTGAATTAAAATTGTAGTAGAACAATAAAATACTAATTGGGTTTCATTAGCTGTTTTTTTAGAAAAAATAATTAAAAAAAATTATAATCCATTAATCATTATTAACAAAAGTTATTTCTATAATGATTTGCAAACCACCACTATTTATAAAAAATGTAAAAAAAAAACACTTACCCCAGCCAATGAACATGTAAACGCGTAGCTTGATATTTTCCCGGGTAAATGTTTCTACGACCAAAATATACAAATAAAGACCTGAAAAATATATATACGTATTGAGTATTAATGTATAAACTTTCGGTTTAATCAACTCTCACCTTCGACAAACATCCAAAAAAAATTGGTCAGAACAAAGTAATGTAATGAAAATGTGAGCAAAACACAAGCGCTGTTACTGTCGGCTAGCCATTCCTGTAACAAATTAATTTTATTATACAAAATACATTAATTTATATTGTAAACATGATATGTAGTTTTAGTAAGAAGCATAATCCGTTTGGTGTTCAAAATCATTATTCATAAATTAACGCTTGCTCGTCGGTGTTCTGCGTGAAATGTAATTACAAAACACACCAATGAGAATAAATTGAATGTTAATAATTCAACTTTAACTGTGTAACGTACAATAATTTAATTACGAATAAAGATAGTTATGTTTATAAAATATTTCTAAATATTTAAAAGGTAGCAAAATGATTAACGTATAACATTTTATTTTTTTATGAAACACAAAGAAATTGGCATTAATATTAATAACACCCTTCTTAATTGCCAGAATAATATCAGATTTAAATATAAAGATAAAAAATAAAAAATATTGTACTAAATAAAGGAAAACAATGTTGAGTTTCCCATAGAGCGCAGGCTTATCAAAATGTATTATGAAAAACTTCTGTGTTCATTTTGTTGAAATTCAAATCCCATTAAGATATACTACGTAACGTGAGTTATGTACACAAATCGAATCAATTGCGATCATTTAAATTAACATTTAAATTTAAATTCATGTAATTGATCGCTTCTGTTTTATCAAATCAGAGACTGGAAATTCGAAACGATATCATTAGAGAAATAGTAGTGATCGGGTGAAGTGTGACTGCAGCTGATGTGTAACGGGTCACGAACGTATGAGGCCCATGAGAACCCGCAAATGAAATCCATCACCGATTACCAATCCCACCGATATGGTACGAATTGCGCAAGTCAAAAGTAAAAATAAATTCCCTTCCAGCGAGACGAATGGAACCATCTAAATGTACATCGAATGGTTAACAAATATATGGAGAAAGACTGTAAAATTTTCAGGCCACGAAAATTTGTTATTCATCGACGCAAAATAGAATCACGAGAACAGTAAGCAAATTCCTGGTAAAAAAATAAAAAATTCGTCAGGAAAACAAAACGGCATATATTCTTAAAAGTCGATGCAAAAGCAATAGGATGGTTTTTAAATCAAAATAACTATAATTATTAATTTTGCTACATTTTATTTATATTTTGATGACATTTTGATATTATATCATTATAATGGTCCTAATTAAGATAATCCTACGTTAAAATTTATTTTTATCAATAAAAAGTAAACAAATAAATAAACAAACTTATGTAGTAACCGAGGTCACTACGACATAACCTAAAACACTTTTTAATATTTTCCTTAACCTATTTTCCTTGAGCGTTGTCGAAACAACTATTTATTAAGATACTTTTATATTGGAAGACGGATTATTAGCTAATAGGTTAACGGATATATTTTTATTAGTAAAAGTTATTGGCAATATTAATATTATTTTTGTTAAAAGAGCAACGAAAAGAGTCTTTTCCTTGTTCTAAAACTATTTTTACGCATTACGTCCAACTATCTGTGTATAAATAAGGACGTAGTGTCACTTATTCAGATACAATGTAACCGGACTTATGAGTAGACCGGTTCTATTAAACTTACAATGTTCACTTATCGGGCTAACATTACGTTGTGTTTCAGTAATAATAAAATAACATTTATAACTTAAAAAGTGTTTTTATTTATTTCAAACTTTTACCATCGAACGTGTAAAAACCGCAACAAAAGGTGACTTCGTCGTTAAAACATTTTGAGTTAGTCTTTGATTAGACCGGCTCACTACACTTATACACCAATAAATTACAACAAAATATGAGTGAAGTTCCCCATATAATTTATATCATATACACACACATATATTTATAACTGTATAACATTTAAAAGTAAATAAAATTTTCAAACTCTAATGACCATTTTGTAAATTATTCTAATATGAACGAAAAAAAACAATATAATTTCCTTAAAATTTTTTGAACGATATAGTTTTAAGCAGAATTTTAATAATGATTCTATATATAAATTATACTATGGCGTCCCTCTGTTAAACTTTTAAATGACACCGAACTAGTGTTTAGTCAATTATATATTTTGTGAAGTATTTTTAAGAAGATAAAAGTATGGTATTTGGTTATAAATTAAATCAAAGAATTTTCGTTTGATTTTAAATTTATACTGAACACATTGATTTTAATTTAAAAATAAATTCTCGTTAGAACGTTTAATACATTTTAAAACAACAATACCGTTTTCTGAAATATTAAAACTTAAAATTTCAAAAAAATAACTAAAAGCAATAGTTATTTATTTTACATAAATTACATTTTTTTTCACATACATTTTTAAGACATATTTTTGTAAATTATTAGAACAAAGAGATATTTTTTACGTATATTTTATAGATCTGTTTAATCTAAACAACACATTTATAATCTATGATTATACTGATATTATCTGTGAGACAAAAAAAATATATTACATGTAATTACATGTAAAACGGATTTAGGTTCCCTATGTCATTTCTTCTTTGCGTAAATAGTATACATTTTAAATTTAAAAGCGATGACGAATCATTGTTTCTCTCGATTAAAAAATAATTTTTAGCAACATTTAGTGGAATATATCTACGTCGATAATTTGTGTCTGATGTAACATTCAACTTAAATGTTTATTATAATATATGTAAAATAATTATATGAGTTACTGATTTACTTGTTGCATTTAAATGTAACTGTTTTATTATTATTATTATTATTCAAATAAATAAAAACTCTTTATTCTTTATAGTTATAATAAATTATTTTAAACCAAAATCAAATGACGATTTAAACATTATATATATATATATATACCTACTGTTGATTTTGTTTACATATAAAGCTGATTTTAAGAATAAAATGAATTTTCTTTAACATGGAATAATTTAAATTACAAAATACTATTTTAATTCATGTGTTCACTTGTTACAAATTACTTTAAACAATATATTTCAAGAAAGCAACCTCATTGGAATTCGTTTTGTAAATTATTTACAAACCTGTAGCGTTGATGTCAGGATCCATGTAAAATCTGATAAAATATAAGTGCACATCAAATTTGTGTGTATTGTGTTTCTTAAGCATCGTAAATCCCTGCAAAACGTTAAGTAAAAAAAAATTAAGAAATTAGAATGGTAAATTCTTAAATTATCTATTTTAACCATTTTAACAATATTTTAATTTCACCTAATGAACTTTGACAGAGATGTCCATAATCAACAGTCTTTGATCAAATTACTTAAGTGATAATTCTATATACGTTTACAAAACGGAAATTCATATATTAGGTCTTTTGGTCTTACTATTATATATTATTACGATGAAGAAATTATTAATGAACTCACAGTTGTGCTTATTCTTCACTTCTAAGTACGTTAAAATAATTCAATTTATTATAATAAACACCGGACGGCTTTATAGTGAACATTTTTTCGTGGTATATGAGTACGCATACGTTTTCAAGATAACATAAAACATTGAAATAGAAAAAAATTAATATTGTTTATCAACTCTAGAAATTTAAAATTGAATATTTTTTTTTATTTTTTTTAAGAAAAATTCTTAATAAAACTACTCTAAAGTATTTTCCAGGAGTGGCTAAAACATTTCCAGGCTTAAATATTTTAGAGATTGGTAGTCAGTATGAACTTTTATATAAAAACAAGTAAACGATAACAAAAATGTAGGATTTCTTGTCCGATTTTGAAATAGAGTTATACAATGAAAACAACAAAAAACTCAACGTGATAATCGTAATATAACAACAGCTAGTATATTATTATATTTTAACACTACGACGTTTTATGGGGTCGATTTCCATTATATTTAAAGTAGGTAAACATCACTTAAAATATTATATGATTTCATTAAATGGTATAAAAATTATAATTATATATAGGAATCAAATATTGATACAAATAGGTAAATTCTATTTTAATTAATCATTTTTATTTTTAAATAAATTAGAGTAAAATTCATTAAAAATCATTTGCTTTTTCGTTCGATCATAGACAACATTTAAATAATTAAATATTATATGGTTTCATGAAATTTAGGTATCTACACGTTCTAACATCTCTTAACACAGTACCTACTATAAACAAAACTATAAGGAGTACTTATACCCCTTATAAATAAAACCTAATTTATACTAACTTAACCTAACCTAATCAATGGGATCTTCCGGCACAGTTAGTATAAGGGCGCTCTTAAATAAATAACATAATTAACATGAACTTTCAAGTCAAAATTTATGTCTATTCGTATTATAGAAGCTCGTTTATCTTTCCCAATACGGAGGGGGAGCGTTAACATATTGCTGGAAGGGAGCAAAAACAATCATCATGTAAAATATAAATTATTATTATTTATAAAATAATAATCATTACACATTAATTGTATAGTTTATTTACTAAGTACACAAAAAATGGTCATCAAATTTTTCAATTTATGAGATGAGCATCCCTCGGGTGAAAGATTTTAAAAATCTACAAGAGGAGTGTAGAATAAAATAATTGAAGGCTAACGCCCTAAGGCTTAAGTCAAATCTAATTATATGTTATAACTCAAAATAAACTGTCGTCTAATGATGACCACACGGTTTTTTATAAGATTTGATAATAACACATTTCGGTCAATTAATTAGTTTTGTTATCGATCAGTCATCACGAAGTTGCGAAAATGTTTAATCCATATATGTCCATAGGCGTGCGCAGACTTTATCCGCAGAGGGGGCCCCTTAAAAAAGTGAACCAAAGATTCTTATACTAAAGACTACTAGTATAGTTAAATATTTTAAATTTTATAAATTATTTATTTAATTCAATATGCAAATATAAAAATAAATACTATTTAAACTTACACAATTTATATCTAAGAAATCCTTATTTACATATTATTATACTATTTACAACTCCATCCTTTTGTCCACGGGAGTGAGGTTTTTGAATGTATCAATTAAATCTTCAATTTTTATATTATATGCAAGTTCTGATTAGTCTGATTAATAACTAATAACTTTATTACATTTATTCACAGATATCAATTCTGTACTATAAGATTAAAACGGGCTTCACTTTATTCATGTAAAATGTAAAAATGTTCGCTATCTTGTATAGTATAGATATACATTTATTAAAGAAAAAGCCAGAGTCCGCAGAGGGGGCCATATTTGTACAAATACAATTTTTATTGTTTATCAAAGAACGGATAGTGTTATAAAAAATAAATTCCACGTCTTATATCATAAGATCTGTGGTTATCATAAAGCCTATCCTGTGATGTACCTGTTTCTCTGTAGTCTGTAGGATAATACGAAAAAATATTTAATATTTTCTCTTTTGCATAAAATATAACATATAATATTAATTTAATATGATTGCTTTCATGGTACATAAAATATAAATTGATATCTACCTTAAAAAATGAAAAAAAAGTCTGCAATACAAATATTCCAGTAGTTAAAAAATTATAAAATACAAGGGGACTTGGTGAGCGAAGGCTCTATGTAATAAATAAATAAAATTAATTAGAACCCGGGTATATTTTTGAATGTGATCACCACCAAAATATTTCATCTTTTCATAATCTATATATATTACTATTATCAATAAAAAAATATTGTGATATCTTTAAGAATTAATTATTCACCAAGTCTAAAACTGTGATGTCTAGTTTCACCTATGGTATCTATCCATTAAATAAATATCACTATCAACGAGCGAGCTTACATTAAATAACTCGATAACAGTCCTACTACGACATCAAATGGAAAAAAAACGGTCAAGCGTGTGTGATGCAATAAGTTGATATTTGTCCCGATGTGATGTTTGTCTTTAGTCGGGAAGAACGTCTCACCGAAAACCGTAAACTAAATCAATCTCCCGAATTTCCTTCTGCGGCAAGGTAGTTCAAAATGTAGGTTATTGGGTTATCCATCCCGCAGTCAAACAGTGGATTTTATTAATTCTGGACTCGCAATAGCACGAGACACATTTCCCTCTATAAAATCCCAGGGCCATTCCGAGCAAATATATTTATCGCCATTTAACAATAACACTCACCTGGGATAATCACTGATATCGCTTCAGCGAGCGAATATGTAAATATTAATGATAAATGATTTTTATTATGTAATAAAAATATTACACTTTTTAATGTTTGGTAGTAACAAGTGATAGTCTGAATAAAATTATATATTTATTATTTCTTTAAGAAAAATAAACCTACTGTTCTTAAGGTACCTGTTGCGTCCCTTGACGGGTGCCTTTGAGGCTTTAGTTATCTATATAACAGGTAATCAGATAATAAACAATCATGAAACTCATAGACCTATTATATAATGGACCACGCATAACGATTGATTGTCATGTAAATCAATGAAGTAAACATCTATGCGATAGAGACAGAGCTAGTATGGGAAAACCAAAGGCGTTATAAGCAGTTTTAGGTCTTTGGAATATATTATTGTGTGATAAAAGATATGAGATAAATTAACAAAAATAAATAAACAATGTATCAAGTAGGATTATAAGGTGCGAGGAAATAGTCATATTATTATTTAATTATTAATTATTTATATTAATATTATTTATTATTAAATATAAATTATAATATATAATTATATATATATATATATATATATATATATATATATATATTAGCATAAGAATCCATCATATCAATAAGACTACAAATGAAAATGACAAACGCATTAGACAATTCTACACAAAACTTGTTCACTTCCATCATCAATAAGAAATAACTAATAAATTTAAGTATTTTACTTTATATATTAGGTCTATGATAAAACCCATAATTAGTCACACTATTGATTTATGTCAATAGTTGATTGTGTGTCATTAATGTTTGGTCCATGTTTATTTTTATCATAATGATATCTTGCTAAAAATAACTTCTTAAAATAAATAATTTGCTAAAATGTAATGATACATTTTAGATATTAAACAATTAATTGTAAAACTGGTGAAGCAATAATAATATAAGGAAACATAAGTTCAATATGTTTATGGTCTACAAAATCTCTGTCATTATTTTTTATTCTTAGATATTATTAAACATTTCATTTTCCGACCAGCTTATGTCTGATCATAAAAATGAAGAAAATATTTTCACTCGTTATGGTTAGCAAAGACGTATTTCTAAGACACTAGAGATTTTGTAGCACCAAGAACTCCTCGCAAAGCTATAAAATACACAAATAGACATACACAAACCCTAAATTGTTAACGATATTAGTACAATTTTAAGTAATTTAACTTTCATTTAAAATATAAAATGTAAGCTTATATTTTTTAATGACGATAAGTTGGAGTTTATAAAAGCAACGGAAATTTAAACGTTATTCTTTAAAGAGTAATCAATAATATTATAATGCATTTTATTGTTTCAACTAAAAATGTTAGCACAAAATTAATTTTGATATTATATTGACATACATTTACAATTATTTATTAATTTCGTATTAACTTATAATTTTTTTTAATAATATATTGGTGTATCAGATATCAGTTATATTCTCATATTTTAGAATTAAAAAAATAATAAAATACTATTGAATACCATAATTAAATTAGTCATTACTTTATTAGTTTATGAGGTACATTATTCTTCACACTGTTGAATAAATCAAAAATATAAAATAATTCATAAATGTTGCACACTTAAAAATTGCAAACAATTTATTTCATTCAATAATGATTGCGAAATGACTGCGAAATTTTAAAATAAAATAATATTGTGATACATTGGATTGGGGGAGCTAAGCACTACTAAAAACCTCACTGTTTACGCTAATGTTAAAGTGATACGTTTCGTTTATATTTAATAAACATAACTTATAATGGTGTTTATAATTAAAAAATATTTATATAATATTATTAAAATATATTTTTTGTTTGAAGGTTGATAGATTAATAATTCTATTAATTGTACACATGAATACAAAAATGAAAGGTTAAAATACAATGAAGTGGTTGATTATATTTTTATTATTATTGATATAGCTAAATTATCCGGCTTAGTATGTGTACAGTTTTAAAAGAAATTTTACGATATCTTTTAACACATTTTTTAATTAAAAATGTTAATTTAATTATTTTATTTTTGTTTTGTCTTTTCGTTTTTAATTTTTTTTAAATTTTTTAATTTATTTCTTCATGTTTTTGTTTTCTTTTATAGTTTTTCATATTAACATAATTGAAAATCTATCTACATACAATATTTAGTGTACGGTTTTTTTGAGCTAAAATAACAACACTAGTGGCTTATTTTGTATGTGAATATGTCACATATAGTTATATTATTTATATAATCATTTTTAGGGGTGGGTTATCCTAGAACCGATACTTGGAATCGGCGGATAAATATTAATAGTACTGTGGTGGGCCACAGTAAAATAATTTAATGCTAATATTATGTAATATCGATTTTATCGTTAAGTGACATCGACCCATCCTTACTAATTTTGCAAATAATAAACATACTACGCGTTTTTTATCTCTTTTGAATTTTTAAAAATTTTATTTAATCATATGTAGAGAGTAAAGAGCCAATCCTGTAATAAATTTGACATGGATTAATATGTATTTGAAAATTCAGGCAGAACAACCTCATTATCAGGACCAAACGACCTCATTTGAAGGCAAACTTTATATTTCTTAATTCTGTTATAAAATAACAATATTTCATTGATATCTTACAAAAGTAAAGATTTTAGGAATTTTTCTGATTCAACAAGTGGAGAAATGAAACTTTACTGTCAGAAAAGTACAAACCCGGTATTCCTTCTTTCAAATTTGATGCTCTATCATGGCTACACTTTTTATCCATTCATTCTATGAGAATTAATCGATGGTTAATATAGTCGATCAAAGGGTCATAATCAAAAGTAGAATACTTAAACCACTCCCATGTACTATATGAAAATGTACGTCTCTTCTGTGATTTCCGTTTAGCATTTAAAACACATCATCTATGCGACTCTTCATTGATTTCTACAGCTACCAGTAAAGTTTGACGTTTAACGTTTAAAATCTGACAGACCTTAATTCCCTTCAAAATCTATGCGAAATCTAAAAGCTTGAATTTTCCTTACAGTCCCAGCAGTTCTTTTAGATAGGTAGCGCTCAGCAACTAAAGTTAAACGGGTTTGGTTCTACTCCTCAGATTCTTATCTTCTAGCAATTTTTTCAGCGCGAGCTCCACTAGAACTACGCTCTAAATTAGATTTACATTTGCAAGGCATATTGAAGTAAAAAATAAGTAAAATACCTACCGAAAAACCGGAAGAACCGGAAAAACTAATGTATTTTATCGAAGAACATTAACGATAGCAAAAAAATCCATGTACCTAGATTATTATTTTTTCGTGTCGTTATAACAACAATAAAACAATAACAACTGCCCATTCAGAGACACTCATGCTTTATTACTGATGCTTCTCTTTAATTTTTTTTCGCGACAAGGCCCATGTTCTTCTCCGATTTTTAATTTATCTTCGTACCAGTTTCATCAAAATCGGTTTATAACAGACAGAGATACTTCCTCATTTATAATAGAGATATATATTGCATTGAGTTATATATATGGAAGTAATTAATTAGTGAATGTGTATTTAATTAATTTGCGGACAATTTTTTGAACACAGAATATTTTGTTTTTCTTAAAATTTAAAATTTGTACTCAATATATTTTTAGTTATAAGTTATATTTATAAATATATGTCATATTTTATTTTTATTTATATAACCATTTATAGTTACATAACATTTTGTAATATTATATTAAATATTTATACAATGCAACTGAACTTAGTCCAGAATCATATTTCAAATGTAAGGATTTATCGTTGTTTTTAAATGTAATTATACATGTGCACGCCCATCAAATTAGCTGCAAAAGGTCTTAAATGTATACCTGCAGTATCATTATGTCTCTACACAGTATATGTCAAAATCATATTCAAAGAATTAAAAGACAAAGATATAAGATTCAATCTTAATAAACAACTGGCTTTTTTAATTATAACACATATTTCATACTTAAAGTTATTAAAAAATATACATTAGTTGAATAATGAAGAAAATAATTATTCATCAAAATACATTAATTATATTTGATTATTTATTTATTTTTTTGAACTATTCACATAAAGAATAAATAATTTTAATAAATATTTTTTCTGATTAGTGCTTTTATTATTACTAATTAAAACCAATGTATAAGTAAACATAGTAGTCAGCAGGTAATATAGGTATAAACTGTGTACTATTTTCATAAAACGAAATGCCTGCTAATCGATTTTAGGAGAAAATGGATGCAGCCACTCATCCTACGTTCTAAGAATTGGTAAATGCTAAGATGCAGTAAGATGTAATAAGTACATAAGAATACAGACTTTATCGCAATTGATACTGCAGATTAATGAATATATATGAATTTAATGTTGAATTTTTAATACACAATAAAAAATATTTATATTTAACCCTTCAACTCTATACTTATCATATTTCGATACATTTTTATTATAAAAAACTTTTTAATGAATAGAGTTAGGAACTTTGACGTAGACAGACATAATTGATTTTTTTTTTTTATTATAATTATGATTATAAAATAAATATTCAATACTTAAGTTTCATTATTATTTTGTTTTACTGTTTTTCATTTTGTTATGAAAAAAAAAAAAAAACTATAGTTTTAACAGAAAAATCATACCTATTTTATAATAATTAAAGAATAAATATTTAAATTAAAATAATGTCCTAAACGTTCACCCGTTAAAATTTTGTAATTCACCTTTCATTGTGACAGTATGTTAAAACGATAAGCTGAGGTATGTAATTCTAAATGTTTTTGATACTGAAATGTTCATTACATTAATGATAATACGAACTTCTAGTACCTACTCATAATGTAATTAAAAGTAAAAATATATGAGTTTTAATTTAAATATTAGTTTTTTTTTTTTTTTGGCTTATTCCGGGCCTTGAAGGTCCATCGCTGCTTCTACTACGCCTCTCCACAATTCTCTGTTCTTCGCCAGTTGTTCTCCCTCTCTAATCCCCAGGAGCTTGAGGTCTTCTTTAACTCGGTCTGTCCATCGCTGCCTTGGCCTCCCTATCGGTCGTTTCTTATTTGGTTTCCACATTGTGACATCATGTACTGTTTGGCCCTCCGCTCCCCATACATCCATAAATATTAGTTACAGATATAAAAACATGAAAGTCTTATTCAAATTCCAAAATTCATAAAATTGCTTATAAAAAATACTTATATCTATTTATTAATTAAAATAATACTTAATTAGTAAAAATATATAAGAATATTTATACTAAAACCTATCCTCAAATATTACAATACCTATTTATAGTTTTTGCCAACTTTATAATAATATTTTTATTATTATTATTTGACTTGATTAATTTTAATTTTAAAAACTATTAACAAACTATGTTAAAACATCATATTTACAATATTGTATTTTTTATTTAGCTATTACCCTCCAATAAAATTAATGGGTCTTATTGAATTTGGTTGGATGATGAATTTTGAATATACATATTACTATTTCATTCAGATAGTCATAAACTAAAAGGTGGTTATAATTTAACTATATTAACAAATAAATATTCTATTCAGCTAAAATTTCCAAATTAACTTTACGCTTACAGTGAGTACAATAAGACCATATTTTATGTATCTCAGATTTCCAGTAAAGCCAGAAATGCATTAGTTTACTTTCTTAACAACAATGTTTTACTTTACTTTTTGCCAAAACACTTAGAATATTAAATTTTCCATACAATCTTAATATCATTTTTTTATTTGTGGTTATTTGATTGTAAGGAATATACTATGCGAAAAATTGAAAAAATATAGATAATTATTTTAGCATTAATGTTTCTTTTGATAAAATTAATAAAAAAAATGTATTTTTTTTTTTTTTTTTTTTAATCAAACTCTTTATATATTTATAAAGAATATATATCCATAAAAATTTTTCTAGTCTCAAGCCATTTTAAGAATTTTTAACTACTCTAGTCCACACGAAAAATACTCGTGTTTTGTGTGTAATTTTTTTTTTTTTTTGTTAAGAAATAAATTATTTTATTGTTAAAAATGTTTGCTACAATAAGTAATATTGTAATATTCTTCACAATTTAATAGTATATCTTAAACAAATAGTTAACATTATAACTAAAGCTTTACTTTATTCCTAAATTTATATAAGTTTATTGTTATTCAAACCTTGTCATCCATTTTTAGTTTTCATATGGTTTGTTTTAATATTTTATTAACTTAAATAAAACAGTTTTATAAAATTAATAATTAAATGTACATAGTCTTAGACTTACTTGAAGTAAACAAATATAGAAACAGCTGCAACCAGTGCCACTAGTGATATAGTATAACCACCATAATAGAAGTATGAAGTATATACAACCGATGGATCTGGGTACATAGGATTATTTGTTTCTAAAGGTCGACAATGCATGTAATCAGAATGCTCATCCCAAACTCCGTCAGATTTACAATATCGACTAGCATTCTCTGTAAAAAGTATTATACATTTTTAATAAATCAAAAGATTTGTACACATCTGCGTAAAAATATCGAATGTAAAGAACAGTAATCCGTTACAGACTAAAAAGTTTCAAACTTTTCATAAGTTGGACGATCATAAAACTTTCGAATATTTAAATCTTCGTGATCTACTAAGCTCATTATATAATACAGTTATGAATCACCAGATAAATCTTTAGATGAGATTTATTTTTTCAACAATCATACTATTACATCGTTTTTAAGTATATGAATTATTGTATTGGATAATATAAGATAATATACTATTTACTATGAAGAAAAAATATTATAAGAAATGGACTAATAAATACTTCTTTATAGTTGCGGGTTAAAACTTACATTATTAATTGTGTATTACATTTATGTTATTTAATTTTAAGCATAAGAAATTCGACTTATACAATTTATTTAAAAAATAAATATTGATTGTAACCTTAGCGAAAACTCTCAACATCACAGTTATATACAAGAGTAAAAATAAAAATAATAAGCTTACAATTTCAAGTGCTGGGTAGGTTTTTAAATAGATAACCAGAAGTTTAATTTTAGTTTGTGACTGGTACTAATTTTAACGAGTTTTCACTACAGAATTCAATTAATTCTTTTTAACAATTATTGGTGGCTTCTTTTTTACTTTTCTATAAAATAGATTTACTATTAAGTACTTCAGTTAATCCCGTTAAAACAGATTAAATCAAAATGATCTCTCAACACACTCAAATATACAAAAAAAAAAAAAAATAACGTGATAATGATATCTTATGTTAATACTTTTTTCATTAATTTCAATTAAATAAGTAACAAATGTTGGAAAAATACATTATAAAAGTAGATTTAAATCGAAAATTAAACGTTAAAAGTACTTAAAAAGGTAATTTTTTGGCTTATATAGTAGAGTTTTTCTATTTCCATCGAAAAACTAACCAAAAATACTTGAAATGAATGCTAAAATTAAATCCAAAGTACTTCGATTTCTTTTGACATAGAAAACACAGAACGAAGAATATTTCAATTAATTGTTTTAAAAATAAATATTTTTTTTACCATTGTATATTATTAAATATTGGTATTTTGATGAAATATATTATTAATATGATAACAAATTGTAGATATAACAGAAATTATCAAAATTTAATTTTAATTCATTATTTTCATTTATAAGGAAAAATATATCCATACATAGTCTTACAATCTAGTATAAATTACACGATTAATTAAAATAAATAAAGTTGATTTTGAAAAAAAATTGATCATGTACCTACATTTAATATTATATCATTATTTCTTAGCTATACCTATAACTTAAATAATTGCATATTGTATTACCATTTAAAACTTTTTTTATGAGTTTATAAATATATATTGACTATGGGGAAAAAATGAGTAACTTAGGGTTTTAAAGAATTAATAATCTTTAAGAGTTCAGCATAGTCATAAAAACAATTAAACTATTAAAATTAGTCCTTTGTTAATGATATTTAATTATGTATTGGTTATCCAGCAATGGTTGTATAATATTAACAGTTATCAAAATTAAAAAATTAACATTTTACATAATTTCAATAAAATAAATATTAATCACTGTGATTAATGAATCGTATTTAATGATAATTAATTCCTGAATCCTCCCGTAAAATTTAAAATCAATTGCATATTTTAGAAATGTCCTGAAGATCACTAAAATTATTAGAAAAAATGCTAAAATTCTTTATTTTATATTATTATTTTTTAAAATAAAATAAAATTTATTGTATGACATGTTATGTCTAAAATGAACATATTATTAAAATAATTTGATTGAAAATAGAACAAATAGTTAAATCTAAAAATATGAATATAATTTTAAATATTTAAGTGATGACAACAATAAACCTGGATAATAAGGAAATATTTCAAATACATAAATCAAACCTTGTTTTATTATAACTGTAATTACTATATAAGATTCAGATAAACAATTTATTTAAATAATACTTTCCATCTCATTTGTTTAATTTTCCAGTGCCATTAATTATATAATATATATTAGTATGTTATATAATTACATAAATAGTAATATTATATTTATATTTTTTTTATGAATAATTATCGTATTACATTATAAACTTCATTACTAAAAAATAAATAATGATTTAGTAAAATAGTAGTTAATTATATATTATGTACTAAAAAAACAATATAATTACAGTATATACATGAATGTTAGAAGAATAAATAATTTTAATGTTAACAATAATAGTGACAAAAATTAAAAATTTAAGAAGACATCCTTTAGTGTCATCTGACTGAAGTTTCTTTTAAGTGGATTAATGAAGAGCTCTAAGATTTTCAAGTATTTTGCACGAAGAAAGACGACTTTTAAATGGATTTTTATGACTGTATTAACTTTAAATGAAAAGAAAAATTAAAGAATTTTGATTATTTGCGTGAATGTTAGTACTTGTAAATCTTTATAGAGTTAAATGATAAATTTGGAAGCCAAGACGAGAAGGAAAAAACAAATAGACTGGAAATCCTAGATTGCTATACGATTACCCTGATTTATCGGAGCCTCTGTCTGCCGTAGAATTACATTTATTTCTAAAATGGCTTTATAAATTACAATTTTATTTGTAATTGAACAGAGAGTGCAAGGTTAGATTAGGTTGCAAGCTAATATATATAATTTATATGTGTTATTACCGAAGTAATGTTTAATGTTTATAATGTTATATTATATTATATGTATTATGTTTATATATAATGTTTGCTTATTAAAGAATATTTGCCAACTTAATATTTTTTTCTGTACAATATCGTACACATAAAATATATAGTTTTAATATAATAAACAGGTAAGATTCCTCGATTGGATGAGATACAGGTATACAGGTAAATTATATTGCTATACTAATCTTTTAAATTTAAAACCATTGTACCATTACTTTAAAAAAAAAAAATATTCTGAGTGAAAGAAGTCAGATGGATCAGTTTATATTACTAAGTATGAAAGATATAATAGTAGAATCCAATTTCTTAATAAGTGATGTTCGACTTTTAATCGACAATTTTAAGCACCTATAATCAGTGGTAATTACAATAAAATATTTTAAAAATTCTGAAATGTCTATAAAATGCTAATGAAAATACTCCGTATAGGTAATTAAATGGAATAATATATAACATAATATTAGGCTGTGCAAAGTTCGAAACTGGATATCAATTGAAGTATTTTCTAATATTTCTCTATTTTTATCATATATTTGGAAAATAATTGAGAAATTCAAAAATTACAACCACCCACATTCCCCAAAGTACCAACAATACTATCAGAAACCTTTCATGATTGTAAAGAATGGATTAATCCTTCTGATCGAACTTTTGAAAACAAACGCACAAATTAAACAATTTTTATTATACTGTTTCTAGATTTTAATCTTTCCGAGTAATAATGAACTAATGACTTTACGCAAATATTTTTTAGTTTAAAATAAATTGTTTGAACAAATTATTTTTAATTTGTAATTATATAATTTGAAAAATATTAAATATCACTAACTAAACATGTCTTAAATTTTTTTTTAACAAAACACTAATAAAAATAAATCCGTCTAAATTATTCTATTACTAATACTTATATTATGTTGAATATATTACTTACGTGATGTATCATATTTCATTCCATTTAGTTCATTAAAACATGCTTGATAAACTAAAACACCAGGTTTTGAAGTTTTCCAACATAACAATTTATCCCAAAGACTAGGACACCAACCAGGATTTGGAGATTTTTCAGTCTCACAAGTCTATATGATAAATATTTCAAATAGTACAAATGTTTATTAAATTATTTGAATACATAATCTTATTATTTTGTATTTGAATAATAGCATAAGATTGATAGGAAAAAATTATTGCTAATCATATTATTATTTCGTATTTGTAAAATATTTTAATTCAACTTACGTTATTTATAGTAGTGATATTCATCGTGATTTCTTACTTAAAATATCTGAAACAATAGTATAAAAATATAACTTAGAACCCTTAATAATAAAAAGCTTTATCTCTATAGTACATAACTTCAGTCAACTATTTAAATATTTTCATACTTAAATCTAATTCTATAAAATTTAGTATTCGTATATGGTACAATATACACATAACAAAAAAGAGAGAGCAATTACCACATCAGTAATATTTGTATTTTTTTTTTTTTTTTTTTTTGTAGAGAACATGAGAAAAATTGCATTGAGAACTGTTGACGGTTTAGAAAATATAAAAGAATAAGACAATATGACATAAGTAAGTAAAATTGAGAAAATGCGTGAACCGAGTAAGTGTACTACGGATTATAAATATATATGTGACAATTCTAAGACAACGGTAATTCTAATTAATGTCAGCTAATTAAATAATAGGGATCGATGTTTATTTCACATTAGGGGTCTTCATTTTACGTGTATTTAATTACACGGGTACACGTGTATTTAAGAAATCGGTGTTAAAGTTCGTGTAAATATAATACACGGATAAACAATCATTAAATTCCGTGTACCCGTGTACCCGTGTATTTACTACGTTTACCGTGTATTTTATTTAAAAAAAAATGTGCCTATCGATCAAATTTTCTCATTATGAAATGTATAGACTATAGATTTTAGTAGATCATATATTTGTGTATAATGAAATATATATTTATTGTTATACACGTTTATGAATAATACGTACTTATAGTATTTTTAGTCTAAAACATTTTATTTTCTTAGATTTGAATAAATACAGTTATTAAATACAATTAGTAACAATACATTTTAAACAAAATAATTACGAATAAATTAAGTAAAAAAATAAACATAAAAATATAAGTACTCGATGATTTATAAATAAAAAAGAAATATTAATAATTTAATAATAATAACTTAAAGTAATAAATAAATAATATGTTTAAAGAGACAGAAAATTAGATAAAGAATAATTCAACACGAATTGTCATTAAATGTCTTCCTAAAAATCCTGTGGTACCGCCATTACAACAGAACTCATTATTTTCATTAACAGAACATAAACTGCAGTATGCTTTATTTACTTGACGATTAGTATATTGCCAGACCCAGCTTAATCGGTTGTTCATTGTAATATTTTTAATTATTCAATTGTGTATTAAATAAATATACGACTTTTTAGCGTAAACATCAAATTAAAGAATGAGAATATTACCTATTATTAAAAACGATGCTTTAAGTTTTATCTAGGTTTCCATTAGGTAGGTGCATGATTACGAGAAAACACAAAGTATGAAAGTCACTAAGATATCACTAACAAACTGTAAATGCATTTAATATTATCAAAACATATAATAATTATAGTATAATATTATTATAGTATAATATATAGTATAATTATATATTTTATATTATTATATAGTATTATATTTATGTACTATTAAGGTTTTGAGATTAATATTTAATACTATATTATGGTTAAATTATATGTAAAACCAATGTTGTAATATAATTGCAGCTTATAAGTAATATATATATATATGTATATAACTTGTATATATTAAATATTATATTTATATTAATTAATTAAAATAAACTGTAAAAAAATACACGTGTATTTCAAATACACGGATTCACGAACTACACTAACTTATACGTGTATGTCAATACACGGGTACACGAATTTTATTTACACGTATAATTCAATACATGGATATTAATTCATTTTAGAAACGTGTACACATATTACTTAATACAAAATCGCGAGCCCCATTTCACATACCTTAATGAAGTTGAAAATCAATACTTATTTAACAGATTGATGAATAAGAAATAAAATATTATTACCATTCAATAAGGTATATACGTAAAAATGGAAACATTTTAGAGTGAAAATCCGTATAAACATACAGTAGTTACAATACTATAGTAGAATATTAATAAACTACGAACAACATCGTTAAAATGTAATAAAATAAATAAATAAATAATAAATATTATACAAAAAACTATTTTTCAATTTAAAAAGAATATGGTTACTTATATGTGTTTACGTATAAAAACAAAAATAATTTAATTATATTTTGCAGTTTCTACTTTTATTACAACAGATAACTATTATTTATTTGTAGCTAATATGCATCTATATTAAAATTCATATTTTGATATTTTTAATACTGGGTAGTATGAATATAATTTAACATCTAAATACCAAAAATATTAAATTTTTACTGTTAACTAATAAACCTGTGGACGAGCGGACAGAATGAAAACATAATGTCTTACAAACTTATACATAAAAATCTAAAATATTTTATGCACAAGATTATAAACTTAAGTATTTAAATAATACAGTTTTAATTCAATCAACTATGCAAGCAGTTAAATCGTCAATCCTCATATTTTGTTTTATAAATTATGTTTATAACTCAAATGAAATAGTAAATACTAAAATCAAATATGTAATTTAACTTATAAGGTTTACACAAAAATACCAAGTTAATATGAATCCTTAATTTAAAATAACCATTTAAGTTATTTCATACAATTATTATGAATTGTTTTTGTTTAATGATTATAGGTTAATAACTAGAATATAATTCTTATAATAGAATATAATAGAATATAATACTTGTTGTTAAATTAATTTTTTCGAAAATCGTATACCTACATTTAATAATTTAGTAGTTTTTTCATAGTTAAAACTTCGTTAAAATTATGGAAAACTTAGATAAATATGTAAAAAACACATATATAAAAATCTTATCGGTAATCCTATAAAACCATAATTAAATATTATGACTATTTTGTCCTTTATTATTTAGTGGTAAGTTAGTTAGGTATATCTAATAATGCATTTTGACGCAACAAAAATATTAAAGTTTATTTGTTTTCAGTATTAAATTGTTGTGATTTTTATGTCGAAATATATTTATTAATAATTTTAAGTTATCTCTACCGTTGTAATTATTAGGAAATCGTCTTAGAATTATAATACGAGTATTTTCATCATTAAGTAGTTAAAATAGTTTTCACGATCCTTAGACCCTAATATAGTTTATTCATTGAACCTTTTAGATTTTAATACTAATACATAACAAGTAATTTCTCAGTCAAAAATTGTTCGAGTTAAGACACGTATAAATAATATTGTATTAAAAATAAATATTTATACGAAATATAAAATAATAAAAATAATTTTAATAAATACCATGGTCTGATGATTTATTACTTGTATTTTAAATTATGAATTCATTAATTTATTGCACTTAAATTATAAAATAAATCTAATTCCAAAAGCTCAATGGGTAATTCAATTTATTCTAAAATGTATTTAGAAAATACGAGTATCACGTTTTCAAAAAAATTAAACATTATTTAGATACCAATTATAATTGATAAAATATAAATCAATCAAATATAAAATTGATAGGTTTCATAACTAGTATTAAACAAAAAATTGTGTTTGTGTGTATAATAACAATTTTTACCATATCCGGAATGAACATATTACAAAAAATGTATTTCTGTTTTTATCTACAGTATATCTAGAAATTTTATTTGCTATAAGTAAATAAGCAGATGTTTCTTTTTATTAAAAAGAAAAAATTGTGTAAGAACCAAGACATTCTTATCAAATAATGACAAATTTTCTACGAATCAATGAAAACATTTTTTTTTTTTTTTAAATGTTCAGCAACTATGTTATATTATTACTTTTACAGTTATTTATAAAACACTCGAAAATTACGTGTTAGGAGTAGAAAGTAGAGGTTTCTCATCGAGAAGTGATTGTTTCTCTTCCCTGAAAATTTAAACCGTCATTGGAGACTGACAAATTTGTATTTAAGCAAAACTGTCTAATCCCATTTCTCCATGAAGCCTTCTCATATTCTTATCATTATGACCCTAAATAATTTTATTCGTATTTGTTATTATAAAAAAAAAAAAAAAAAATTAATACGCAGATAATATATCTGATATTATAACTGTTAAATTATTATTTATTTTTTCTATTAATGAATATCTACTGTAAAATAAAACAAGAACATATTTTGTAATAATTTTTTAAACATAAAATCAACTTAATTTCAAAAAGCTAAAAGATACTGCTCACCTTACAAGTTGCTTTAAACTATTTAGTCTACCAATCAACAATACGGATAAATACATAGACTTACATAGAATTAAAAAAGATAGTATAATAAATAGTATTATAAACTAGTTAAAAATGACTTAAAATATTTTGGTACATACAGGTTATATACAAAATTAAGTTAAGAACGTTATAAAATATATTTAGTTTTTGTTGTGTTTACTCAGTTCGAGGAATAAAAAATTTGAATAAAATATCGGTTAATAAATCTTAAACAAGTACTCTGAATATTACCAAGTGATAATAAAATAAAATCCATCATGTATATTTTATATGAAGTACATGTTAATATAAAAATAAAATTGTATTGTTACCAAAAATTAAATATTATTCTCTCCGTCGATATTTTAATATCATTTAATTATCAATCACAACATGCACACCTATTAACTTTATATTTATATAAGTATTCAATATTTATTAAATATTCTTTATACATTAATGTGAAATTATTAATGCAATTCATATTTTGAAAAATAAGATAAATAAATGTAAAAAAGGATTATTAACATTATTTACAGTGTTAATATCAAGTTGTGGATTTTCTATTAATTAATTATACGTCATATAAAAAGAGTAATTCATTTTTTCAATGAAGTAATATTAGAATAAAAGGAATAATTTCCCCATAACAGACAGTGTTTACTACAAATCAAGGCTTTGCACTCGAATAATTTTTTCGGGTTCGGGTGTTGAATATATTCGGGTGTTCAAACACCGCAATACATCATTTAAACAAACGTTTGTGTGTTAATAACCGTTATTATTCGGGTTAATATTGATTAATACGATTGTTAAGTAGTCAAAGAAAAATATTATTTTTTTATTAGTGGAGGACGGTGGGGAGGCTAAGCCCTCCCTCCATGAATGAAATATTTATATTTTTTGTTACCTGCCTATGTAATGAAATATCAATTTCTTATACAACTGTGCAACAGTTTTTTAGACCAAACTTTCATTATGTTAATTTCAAGCAATAGTGTAACTACGATTTATTTTCGAGGAAGAAGGGGTTATTTTATATATGCATGAAGCTTATAAATTATAATATCTATTAAAATTAAAAATACTAACACTATGTCCTAATTCTAGTTAGTGTGGGCATATCGCATGCGACAAAAAACAAACTATTTTGTATTCTGCGTTTGTGTTTGTGGCATAAGCAGAAATCGGGGCGGAGGGGGGGCTTGAGGGGTGTAAGCCTCCCCACAAATATAAAATACAGGTCTTAGTCCCCCTAGTTCTAAAAATTGTTAAGTGATTAAAAATACAATAATTATTATAATTGTAAAATGCATTTTTAATAATAGAATTAAAAAAAAATAATATTCTGTGATAAAAATTAAATCAAATTCGTAAGATTTTACTAACTTCTTGTCATGACTTGGAACGATCGCAATTAATGTAATATTAATAATATGTAATAATACCCGTATAGGTTGTTTAATTTAATTAATTAATAATTTCTGTTTAGAATACCTACTTCAAAAATGATTAAGATAAGGCACCTAATTGTTTTTTTGTTTAAATTATTGATTAAAAATGTTAAATTGTCAAACTTTGTAAATTTCCTTGTTGAAATAAATAATTACGCACAATGGTATCTATAGGTGTAATAAGCAAATAATCCTTAGACCCCCACAAATTTCACAAAATTTCTCTTTAGTGCACATACTAAAAACGCACTAGCTAAGACATAGCGTAATACAAAAATAATAATAATTTGAACTTATAAATATTACGATGAAATTATTATATTACACCAACAAAAATTGACAATTCACGCCATAGACATGTGTACTACACGCCATACACTGAATAAATACGAATAATGTGAACAATAATTTGGTAATCGTACGCGAGACATCGATTCTATTTCAGACTTACAGTATTGCAATAAATAACGACTCGGTGATTCGTAGAAGACCTATTACCTATTCAATTATAATAATACGACATATCCGCTTGGGATAATTTAAAAAATTATATCCCAGTTTTTTACACTCGAACATTCAACGTACCATACCATTCATGCATACATGTCAATATGATATATTGCTATTGTCTTTATTTAGATAAATTTAGATTAATTAACAATTTTTGTATATTATTTGTGAAATTATTCCTGTGAATAATAATTTTACTATTAAACAACTAATGACAAAATTGAAATAACCACAAACAATACATATAAAAATTATATGTCACATAAATATTGTAAAATAAAAAATTATTCGGGTTTCGGATTAAAACCAATATTTTATTCGGATTTGGTTACTTCGGGTGTTTAAAAAAAAAAAAATCATTCAGGTTATATGGGTTTTGGGTGTTTGATTTTTTGAGGATTTTTAGGGGTGTTACGGGTTCGGGTTAATTTGGGTGCAAAGTCCTGCTAAAAATGTTTTAACTATGATTTTAATAAAAATTGTTTTAACTAACATTGTCATATCTGGTTTACTGATCATTTTTACTAGTATGTTATAATTAAATTATAATAAACATGAATAATAATTGGCCTTTTTAAAATATTTTTCAAATCTGTTTACATATATAACCTAACCTAATATTGTTCTATTAAATTATCAAAAAGTAAAAAATTTTAATAAAAATATTTGTTAAATAAGTATTAAAACAATACTGTTGAAAAATACATTGAAACAACATTGAAATAGGTACTTATGTAATGAACTCGTTGAAATTTATAATAAATTTAGACATTTTTAACTTTGTACTTAGTAGCTAACCATAATAGTTTTAGGCACGTAACGTAGGATAGATAGCCCACCCCTCTTAAATATCGTATTGTAAGTAACAAAGAATTTAATACATACAATATATACCACTTTATTGCATAATATTTAAGTCCCAATAATTTTAAAGGAAATTAATCATCCTCTCCTCAAAATAATTATAAATTTACGTCTCTGATTGGTCTTACTAAAATATGTAATTTTTTCAAATACGCATTACTTCTTTGAAGTAAAATTGTTATAAATGTTTTAACAATCGATTGAAAATTTTGCAAACATTGTATAGCTACTTCATTGGTTATATTTCTTATATTATGGGTATTTTTAAAAATTTATCATACAAACATCCATAAAGCTAAAAAATTAAGACAAGGTTTTTGTTTCTTTTATATGTACATGTTATAATAAAATCATGTTAAAAATAAAAAAAACTAGATTCAATACATTTGATTGCAATATTTAAATTTATAGTTACAGTAAAATATGAGTTGTAACTTACTAAATATATAAGATATATTTTAAAATGTGTTAATGAAAACTTAGTATTTTTAATATAATAGGGGTACAACAGTTGCTTCGAAAAATGCTCGGATGATAAAATTAATAACATTTTCATTGTAATAAATTATGTTTTTATAAATTTTTAAGTTTAAAGTAAAATAAAATATGTATTAGGGATATTAAAAATAATATAAAATAATTTAAAAATCGGTAATTCGTTTTAATAAGAATTGTTGCACTATGAATAATATATAAATAATATTTTTGTGTCTTAATTTAAAATTTATAGGTATGCAAATAATATCTCTCTCGTCTTTTTCTATTATATACGAGATAATAATAAGTTATAACCCGGAAAGCTCCAGTAAATATTTGAACATATTTATACGGTATTAAAAATTGTAGTTTTATTAAAAAAAATTGTGATCATTTCATTTATAAAAATTTCTAATATAAATTATTGTTTAATTATTAAGACTTAACCATTAAAATCCATACAGTATGTGTTTAATATATAATTATAAATAATATTTGATAAATACTAAAAATTTATTTTTTGTAAATAATTTGGTAACCTACGATAGGCTTAACCTTTTTTTTTTTACATCACTTAATGCCTTTAAGTTCTTATATAAACTCTACTCGACTAACCCATTCAATGTTTTTATACTTCATCTTTTTTGAAATTTTAAAATGTCGTAAATGTAAATTTTAAAATTAATATAGGTTTCTATACTTGTTAGAATGATATTTTTTTAAGTTATGGAGAATACTATTTTAATATATTTTATATACCACCTTTGAACTTTATAATTGTATATCATTATATTTATTTAATTTGCATTGTAACAATTATTTTATTTTTTTGATATTTATTATATTTATGAAATTGTCTTTATTTATTTATTTTAGAAACAAATAGTTAATGATTATATTCAAAAGAAACATTTACTATAACCAGTGATATTAAAATACATTTTATAATAAACAGTACCCAGTGGCGTAGCTAAGGGGGGGCTAAGGGGGCTATAGCCTCCCCCATGAGCCGTGTTTATATGTATAATGTATCTTGACTATTTAATAGAATCAATGCTCGTTTTAATCAAAGGCTTATTGATGTTATGCCACTTGAAGGACTTATTCCGGCCAATTTAAATATGTATGACGATATAAATATTATAAAAGCTGTTAAAATATACGTCCAAGATCTCCATGATGATACCTCATTTACAATCAGGGCTGACCTGTTCATATAGAGGCAACAATGGAGTCAAAATACTATTCCAAAACCGAATTCTGCTCACGATTCACCCTCTCATCGCACCAATCTTCGACCTAACATTAAAATACTTTTACAATTATTCGCCACGTTACCAGTTACCTCTTTCACTCCGGAAAGAACATTTTCAGCACTTAATCGCTTAAAAATTTTTTTAAGAAGCACCATGTCAGAAAATAGACTGAATGGGTTAGCTATGGCTAATATAAATAAAAAAAGAGCAAATTGATGAAAGTGAAATAATAACTGAATTATAGCCAGAAATTCGCCTAAGAGGATGCAGCTGTCAGAATGAAGCAAGTGACTAAACACTGAAACCAAAATTATTATTATTATTATTATAAATTATATATTAATAAATATTTTTAAAACTATAATAAAATGCTTGAATTATGTTTAGAAACTTGATGGTAGAAGGTGGGGGGGATTAAGGGTGAATTCTCATATCCTCTCTTACCTTACTTATCCAAAAAAATGGTTAGCCCCCCCCCCATTTAAAAATCCTGGCTACGCCACTGGCAGTACCTATTCCATTATAAACACATACTTATTAGAAATAAATTACTAAAATTGTGTAATTTGAAAATTTTTAACTAACAATTATAATTTAGTATGAGAAAATTATTTTTTGATAATATAATTACGAATAATGTATGGTGTAATTATTCCATGAACAGACTTAGGTGAAAATTTGACCCTAGCATTTTATGAACTGCAGGTTATTAAACATAATGTTAATGCAATATTAAACTATGAGTAGCATTATGAATAACTTATAATCTAAAATAGTACACTAAAAATGTCTACCAATAAATCAATGACATAAAAATCATCCTAAATACATCCTCAAAGACTAAAGTTTGTATTCCTTATGTTTTAATGCAATTAGTATTAATTCATTTTTATACATTGTTCATAATATTTTTTTTCAAAAAACTAATAACTATTTAAAATTTAATTAAAAATATAATAGGCAAATTAATAAAGTTGGCATTATTAAATACTAACAATAATAAAAAAATTTTCATAGTTTTAATTCTAAATAAATGTACGTTTTTATTTGAAGCAATTAAAAAAAGCTGACTCTGGAAGATTTTGTGCTGTCATGTCATTAGACATTGGTTAGAAGTTTGGTATTTTTACCTATTTATAATGAAATTTATTATTCACGTGAAGAACTATTTCGAGAAATTATTCTAAGTAAAACCTTTTCAATTACATTCCACGTAAATGGCTGTGAGTAATATTATTTTTAAAATCATTATTAAATATAGTTTTAATAATTCTATTTATCATTATTTTTATTCATTTACATTCTTTCACATCTCATACACTCATTTCTCCATATAAAAACAGTTTATTCTACTATCATGATCATGTTAAAAAATAAAAATATAAATATTAAGTCAGGTGTTAAAATTCCATGCGTTGAAACATGGAGTATCTTCGGAGTACGGTTGGTACTCGATACCTGTTGCGAAATAGGCGAATAAAATGGTTGCGTTTCACAGACGGTGCGAAAACTATGAGATACATAAAGATTCATAAGGATGATAGGTATTAATTTTTAAATGTTCAAATTTTATAAAACAAAAACCTGAAAAAATTCTACCTATTATAATTGATTCTAAAATATATTATTAAATATATTTCGTATGTATATCGCATATTTATCCCGTGTGAATTAACTAATTACTATGCCTTCAACAAACTTGTATATTTAATATGATGTAATTTATTTATTTTTGTAATTTTCTGAAAATTCTTTAACCTATGGAGAAAGAAGATTAAAAAAGAGTTAAAAAAATTGAAGAGTTTAAAAAATTTTACAATTATTTAAGATATTGTGATAAACAAATCCTCTTAGAACATCCTGTATTTTATTTGCCACTGTATAATTTATGATATTGTTATCGGTACTACACATGGCTATTATGGTGAATATATTCTACGTTACGTATAACATATTAAATTATGCATATTTTTATTATTTACTATATGTGTTATTGTATTATTTGCTTCAACTTCTGTATTGTGTACTATTAAATTAATTTTGATTTAACACTTATACAATATTAATACAACTCGTTGAATATATCAGTCGCTGCAATAGCGTTGCGTCAAACGAATTAAACAGGTTGTACTCTATAAGTTTATATAATAAAATATTATTATTATATTTAACATTTTTTCATATATGCAAGTATATATATTTATTTTTTTATCAAACACATAAATTGTATAATATTTATTCGTTAAAGCATTAATATTTGTTTTCATTTTATACTCTTTAAGGGTACAAATTAATTATTTTTAAAATTTTTCATTTTGTTTTACAAACCTTTCAGTTCTATATCAATTATATATACATACCATAATGTAAAATAAAACGTATTGAAACATCCGTTTGTAATACACTTGACGAGAGAAAAAAATTCGTACGAATGAAATTAAATCTCGAGTTACGATAAACCTTTAAAAACACAGACGACGAACACACGATATTCGGAAATCGGGCGACCTAGTCAAAAACACCGAGCACACTGAAACCATGGATACTTCAAAGTACCGCGTACGCGAGTTGTACAGCTTACAGCTTCGGTCGTCAACGAAAAGACTGGCGTACAGCGCCAGTGTAAAGCCCGCCCATTTACGAAACACAGGGACTCTGATTTATTTCGTGAATTTTAATTTAAAAAAAAAAAAAAATCGACTAACAATTTAAATTTTATCAGCTATAACTATTTTAACTATATTTATTATAACTATATTATAAATTTTATTATAACTATTTGATAACTATTTTATCATTCATAACTCTTTTTTTCTATATATATATTATGTCCTTTACGAATTATGTATATGTATATTACTTACATCATTCCACGATAGTATAGTAACTATTAAATAAAAAACAATGTTCAGTTAATATCATCGTAAAATGTAATTTTTTATATGGCTTGAAATGTTATATATACATATGTGTGTATGTGTGTGTGTGTGCGTGCACAAACGTATTTTACTAACACATATGTTCAGTAGCCAATAATACGATGAAAATAATTATTTTGATCGTATTATTACATATAAAAAATATTTAAAACATAATTAAATATAAACTCAATTTTTTTTAATTTCAGATATTACCATTCGAATGATATTCAGACGTTTCCACACACAATATTATTACTTATATTCAGTTCTGTAAAATACTTTTAAAACGAAGTATTTTCAATGGTATTTTAAATACTTTTTTTCTATTGAATAGGTACTTATTGGTATTGAATACTTAGTTTTTTTTCGAACATTTTATTTTTATTCAAAATATTTGGTTGGAAAAATATTGCTAATTATAATCAAAGCCCGAAGGTTTGTGAAAACCAGGTTTCTAAAAATAGATATTCAATAACAAAATTTCCTTTTGTATTATTAGATAGGTAACTGTTAATATCAGATACGCCTGGTTATACGGGATTACGAGAATAACAATGATTTTACCACAAATCACTATATAGCTGCAAGCCTACACCGTTTTTTATTAAATAAATTTATTAAAATAAATGTGTAGTTTAAAACCTACTGGCTACTACAAGTATTTCAAGTTTTAATATGAGCAATTCTAGCCATAATATTGATGATGAAAGTGATTCAGAACCGCATAATGCTTCTCTTTCGACTATTTCTCTGCAAAATGTTAGTTTACCATGGTCTATTAACTCCAAATATTTTTTTAAAAAAGTATTTGAAAAGTAATCCAAAGACTTTTTTAAAGTAATTGAGTATTATTTGAAATACTATACAATTTAAGAATTTGAGTAGTATCTTAAATACTTGAAAAAAAATGTATTTGAGTATTTACTTAAATACTTTTTAAAAGTATTCTTTACAGCTCTGCTTATATTAATATTAAAAAAAAAATAGAATTTTTTTTTAATTTTATTAACTTCAAATACTAAGATCATTCAATATTTTTAGTCAACCCTTTGCAGATTTAGAGGATAAAGTCCAACGGTTAATATATTGGAGAAGGTTATGATCTTATTAAGTGTTAACACTTATAGTGCATGATTTTGTCTTTTTTTTTCTCTTTGAAAACATGGGTGGTTAACTAATCCAAGGTCTAAACAAGAATTGTTTTTTCAGCCACAAAATATACTAAAAGTAAAATGTAAAACTTTTTAGATGATGATTTAGACATAAAGATGATACTTGAAATATTCTTAAAAATTTCACTTAGAAAAGAAACCCTTTTTTGGTAATGTCTAAATATACATTATATATTCGAAAGAAAACCGAAATATTTGAATGATAGAACTAAGTTAAAAATTCTGATATGAACATGTATGATTTTAGTTTTGATACATTGTACACCATACTATTGCTAATAATAAGTTAAACTAATGTAGTTTATTATTTTTTCTATCACGAATATTAACTTTTTGATTTTCTTTTTTTTTTATAAAAACATTTGACAAATACCTCAAACAGAAATGAATATGTCGAAAAATGCAATTTTTCATGTGTTATGACAAAAATTGAGAATTTTGTATATTATTTCAAAATAAGATAGCAATTTACTGAAAATAAAAACTGTATTATTTAGAAACAAATAAAAATACCTTGAAAGTCTAAGACAAATAAAGAATTTAATTGAAATCATTTTTCTAAATAAAAATAAATTATAGCAAACTATTAAAAATGTATCAAAACTGTCTAAAATAAACAATAGACCATATTTTCTTCATCGGATTTTCAAAATTTGAACTGAAATTCTATTTCAAAAAGTACATTTAATTTATTGAACATTTTTTTTTTCCATACAAAGATGAATTAATTTTCAATAAGACATAAAAATTCGTATATTCATGAACATTAGATAGAAATATTGTGTCAAAGAAGATGTAATAGATTTCTACCAAGATGAATATTGGCATATGTTATCGCAAAATCGTGAAGTATGGAGGCTTTTATGTTTGGATGTGTGGTCTAAAAGGCCGTAAACAAATAATAAAAAAAAAATATAGGAATATAAGATTTTCCAAGTTATCAATTCAATTTTTCGTATACTTTCTTGCTTTAAAAAATCACTAAAAAGTTTTCAATGAAATGACCTTTTTTAACTGCTATTCAAATTCACTCATCTGATATACCTAGAATTTTTTTCTGGAATGGGTTTCAATATTTTTACTACTACGTACTTCATATGTATTTATTTCACAAGATAATAATTTTGATAATAACTAATTTTATAGTAGTAGATAGATCGAACAATGGATTATATAAATAACCCTGGTAAATGTTTATGATATCCAACTTAAATTGTATAAAAATATTAAACAATAATTTTTTCTAAATTTGTTAAAATTTCGGGTCGAGGGGATTGAACTACTCCGTCCTTGATCCGATGATGCGTATCACATGGCGTTCGCATATGTGCAATAAAATGCGATTTTGCTGCGCCTGGCAAAATAGATAAAAAAAATTAATTTTTCATATGATAAAAACTATTTTGCCTGATTCGAAAATATGAATCCACCCAAACAAATTTTATAAACAAGAATTTTCATTTTTCCAATCAGGTTTGGTCAATTTGGAATATGTCGTTGTCCGTTGATGAATCCTCACATCGATTTTGACAAAAAAATGTTCCGACTATATCCGTTTACCACGAAAGCTACGGCCGCCGGACACCATTTTAACGATAAAATATCTCAGTGCCACTACACTAAAACTAAAAACAAAGTAACTTAAAAAAAATTTGTGGCACCGAGAATATGACTTTTAAAACTTTACATGTAACATAACCGATAATTTCTGAAAACACTAAATAACAATCATTTACGCGTAATTATAACATTGCGATTACACAGCCAATTAGTCGTCCACGGAGGCATTTCCATAACAACTCTTACTGCATTTGTTCCCTCTCATCTCATCACAATCCTGAACCGTCTCAGTCTATACATTTTTCTATATTTAAATTATCACTCTTAGATTTTGCATTAACCAATATAATTTTAATTTCATTTTTATTATTTAATCTAGTTTTTTAATTATTTAATTTTATGTATCCATCAATTTTGTAATCGCGCCGAATAAGTAGGTACACAACATCTACTATTTTTTTATAGTTAGGAAATAATACTAAATATCTATTAAAAACCTAATCTATTAAAATAAATAAATAACAATTCATATCAAACTATTATAAATTACATATATTAATATATGAAATAATATTTTTTAATATAAAAAGTAATTTTTATGAAATGCGATTAAGATAAAAAAATATTTTTTTTTTTTGTAAAATAATTAATAATGTACATTTTTTATATTAAATCTATTGAAATGTATTTGTTAAATATAATTTCATAATTTCATATTATAATATATTAATTTTTTTTAAATATACATCAATACTTTACACTCATAATATTAACATTTGTATTTACCATATAACCATGCTAAATAAAATATTAAGAAATAATTTATTGTAAACTAAATCGTTTTATTTATGTTCATAACTAAACATAGGTTAACTAATCATTTTTTTTTCGAGAAAACTACAGACAATATCCGCAAGTAAGATAGGTATTTTTGTTCTTATACAGATATTGCCTTTTGGAATATTTTATCCATTTTTGCAATTTTAAGACCGATCAAGGTAATTAGATATTCAAAATCAACCGATGGCATTCGTATACGATTTTTTAACTATCAGCTAAGTTATAAATATCTTAGATTATTAGTTAAACTTGATCTACCGAAAACACTATGACTTTTAAAAATATTTCTTCGTCCCCATAATTTTTCTTTTCGTATCTGTCTCCTTGTTTTCAATACTAAATGAATTAAAATAAAAGCAGTGCAGGACTCTTGCAAATTATACATTAAATACTCTTGAACAGTAACGAGCAACTAATGGATCAAAGGCGCGCATAACATTGGGGCACATGCACATGTAACATTCTGACCCAGGGGCTATTTATGGGGGAGGGTGGCTGATGGGGCTGCTGCCCTCCTGAAATTTTTGTATAACGTAGTAAATTACAGTATTTGTATCTTATTCACAAAAATGTGTACATTGATGATTTACCGTGTTATATGGATTCAATAGAGGCTGAGTATGACTTATGGATAACAAAATGGAAATCAGTAGAACAATCATCACGACCAACGAACTCCATAGATGCTCTAATTTCTTGTGACAAAATGTTGTATCCGAATATAGGATAACTGCTAAAAATACTTGTAATACTTCCAGTATTAACAGCGTCAGCGGAGCGCAGTTTTTCGACCCTGAGAAGACTAAAAACTAATCTTAGAAACTCTACTTCTGAAAATCGTCTTTTCGGTTTAACATTACTTAAGATTCATAGCGATATTTCAATAACAGATGAAAATGTTTTAAACAAGTTTGCCAACAGTGAGAGAGCCAGGTGACTTCAACTTATAAGTATATAATATTATATATTATAAAAAATATGATTTTTTTTTTTTATTTTGTAAACTGTATTAATTATTATATCAATATCTTACATAATTTGAGTGAATAATATATATATATGTTGATAGGTCCTATTCACTGTATAAAAATGCATAACAATGATGTTATAGTAGTTAACTAATATGTAAGTACATCGGACAGTCGTTTATTAATGATAGAATAATACGACTCCGATGAAAATACTGTTATCTGCGTTCGACCTGTGAAACTTAGTTACCCGTGAAACGAAATTTTGGAAGAGAAGGTGGCAACTCAACAGTGGCGTAGGTAAAGAAGAATTTGGGGGCTTGACCCTCTTCATTGTCAGAATCCCAGCTAGTTAATAAGTAGGTTAAAATAAAAATAAACAAATATAAACTATAAAACCCCCCGCATAAATAATCTTTACCTACACCTTTGCAACTCAGGGTGTCCAGAATCAAAACTTACCTGAACAATTCTTGCAAAGTTTTCATCTTTAAGATATCGGGAAGACTGGGCCTGGTAGGCTTATTCTAAACCTACTTTGTACGTTAATATATAGTCATATTAGTGATAAAATATTAAGTATATATAAATAGTATTTATAATTAATGCTATAACTAAGCTTCTTGTCGAATTTCGTCCATGGTATCTACGATTCAAACTTTGTATTACATTTCCCGAATGTCTTTGACAAGCAATTTATGATTACCTGATAAGATTATCGCACAAAAAGAGGTTATGTCATGAAAAACATATTCTTATATGATACTGGTAATGAATTGTTGCTTGATATTATTTTCAAATTTACCTAATATATTTGCATAAAATATAAAATATATGTTAACAAATTTTAGTTTTTATTAATTTTTGTGTTTTTTTTTTTCTTTAATAACTTTAATTTTTATGTTATTGTGCCAAAAACTTCTTAGATAACCCGTGTACGTTATATTTATCAAGTAAGTGTGTTATTTTAAATTTTATTTTTTCATTGTGATTGTAAAATTACTTGAATACGGAATACGTCGTATAGTAATTATGTTAATGTTGTAAATTCTTTAATGTTGGATTTTAAATTTATTTTCTTAATTTCTAAGACCAAAAATTGTAAAGGCACTATATAGAAATACATGTTTTATAAAATTATACTAGAGTGTAAGTTTGAACACTTTATATATCATAAATAATCAATTAAGTATATTATTAAAATGTTAGTAAAATATATTTTTTTTAATGTAGGTATTTATTAATAGTAGATAAAATGTTTTAATTATAGGATATTTTAATGTATTTACCTTATTAAAGTCTAGGATTATGACGCTCAATTTTTCACATTATATTTAACATTTTACTTTTGAATTAATTTGTGTATAGGTATCTTGAAATCAATTTCAACTTAAATTATTGTCAAATATAAAATAAAGTTGATTTATCTTGTGATTTTTTTTTTTTTCTTTGAATATGATTGTGACAAAGATAAATCTGGTTTTGTAAAATATTGCTATACAGGGGTGCCTCATATAAGCTCTTACCATACCCTTCAGTTTAAGAGATTAATTGTGTTACTATTTCTAAAAGTTTGGCTAATAATAGTCACTAATCTATCTCTGTCATTCAAATTAAATTGAAAAATATTCAACTTTTACATTAATTACATGTTTATATTTTTAATTTTAGTTGACTTAATAATATTATTTGTTAACATATACTGACTTATTAAACAGGCATTACATATACATTTTAGTATTTATCTATCTTAGTTATTTTCCTGAATAATTTATTTGATGATATTTCATATATAGTCTATAGATAATAAAGTTTAATTTTAAATGTCTATAAAAAAATAAAGTATTAATGAAAGTCTAATGTCATACTGTTGTATGTCATAGTATTATACATTGTTACATTTAATATTATTTTTAGTTAACATTAATAAATATAAAGTATTATTATGTAAAAAGTAACACCATTTAAAATCTAAACATTTAATTTTTTTTGTATATTTTTAATTTCTATATGTTTGACACAAGTAAATTCACTGGAAATTATGCTATCTACAGTTTGGATTCTAAACTATAACTCATGACCTTAAATGTTTTATTTTTTACATAGCATAATGAATAAATAAAATAATCTTTTAATTTGTTTATATATATTATGGTAAATTGTAAACAATTTGAAAATTACTGTGAATATTCAGTTGATGTACACTCCAATGTACAATTTATTTTTATCATCTATAAAAACTAATATTTATCTCAAATGTAGGAAAAGTTGTTGAAATTAATTCAATATTTATTTATAGTTTTTTATGTATTAAATATTACTATCCCATATTTAAGTATGTATTAAAACTAGGAGAATATACGGAGAGGTTTCAACCCAACTTTCCTTTAAATATTAATGTGCATGTAATTTTATTTTTATAGTTTAATTTTAATAGATATATTGTAGTTGTATACAAACATACCTACTAACAAGTTATTAGTTTTTGTGATTAATAATTGTAATATTTACTATTAATAAAATGGTTAGCTATTAAGTTGTGGTCACAGCATTCTTTTAAGTTAGATTAAACTAATTATTTAAAGTTTCTACTGAAAATTATCATACTGTCTTCCCCTAATATAAACTAGGAGCTTTTTTTTTTTTTTGAAGTTTCTAACTTGTAATACCTTTAAACCCTGGTATTAAAAGAATGTATGATATATTTTAGGATTCTCATGATCTCTTATAAAATATGTTTATTACTAATAAATAATTATTATATAAGTATACAATTTAACTATCAACTATACATGTTTTATAATAAGTAAAATAATTTTTATTGTATGATAATGTATTATATGATAAGTGGTTAATGTTTATAATTATACAGGTAATCACCTTTAAAGTAGTGTTTTATTTATAAAACTAATATGAAAACATAAGAGAGTATATAAATATTCATAATTTACTTTATTATTTAACACTATCAATAACTATGCTATAATTTTATTTTATCTAAAATTTTAAATTTCATTATTTAATATTAATTTTATTGATTAATGTATGTTAAATTCATTGTTTTTTTTCTTAAATTTTTAATAGTTAAAGCTTTTTATTTTTTTAACTGTATAATTAATTATTTAATTTGAAATAATAAATTCCTATGTTTCTAAAGATTACAAAATGCTTTTGAGCTAATTTTATTATAATATTATTATATTAATTTATATTTCAATCATTGATTCTCATATAATATGAGTCAATGATTGAAATATAAAATGTAAATATTTTATTAAAGATCTAAAAAAAGTGTAATCATTTTGACCATAGCACGACTAACACCGAGTTAAGTACATGTTTTTATATAAAATAGTTGTTAAGTGAACTGTTGTTGGTAGTATATTATTTTGATAGGTTAAGAATTAAGTAAATCAATAGGTATTTTAAAAAATATAATAACAAGATTGTTTTTTACCAATAGTCTTGGGATATATTAATCTTGATCATTGATAATATATCTTCATCATATTATATCATTATTGATATATTTCACCCTTGGTTTTAAAATTGTTTGTTTATTGAATCGAATTATTCAAATAATTCAGATTAATAAGATAATTTTTTTGTTATACAAATATTATGTTAGTATCTAAATTTAATATTAGGCAATAAGCATCATTTGAGGCCATGAGTATAAAATAATTATTATTGTTAAGCAAAAAGAAATATTTAACACAAGTCAAAAATATTGGTATATTTTTGTCATTTACTGTTTTTGTGTGTTATTTTCATTTTCAGTTTTCACAAAACTCAATTTTCTTGGAAATACTGGAGAATTACGCCGTGATTTATTGTCATCTGCTGCCAAATGCTCTGGTGATTTGCTTTTTGATTTGAAGTGCATTTTAGTTGCTAAATGTCTAAATCTTTAGAAAAAAATTAATAAAATTGAAATACTATGTATTCTATTATGTGACTAACCTGACTGGCACATCATTTCCTTCTTTATCATCAAACACTCCTTGAAATAAGAATGCTAGTGGCCAACTTATCCATGAGCTCCTTAAAGAATCATAAACTCTTTTTAGTATAGTTTTAATTTATAATCATATAAATATATAGTTTTATTCAAATTTTAAGGCTACAACAATTAATATATAAATAAAATATTTTTGAAAAAAATTTAATCATTCACAAATGTTATGGTTCTTATTTTTTATATTATATTTACTGTAAAACCTTTATTTGTTAGCAGTGGCATATATAGGTTTTTATTTTGGAGAGGTCTGATCATGTATTTGATTTTTGGGGGAAAGGGAAGGAGGAAGCACACTATTACAACAAAAATTACTTGAATACTATAAAACTTCTCGACTGTCTTTACACCATCAGAGAAATAAGAAACTCAATTTTTTTTAATGATTTATAATTTTAAAAAAAATATAAAAACCCCATTGTAATAAACAATTTTTATATTAGAGTCACTCAAAATTCACCACATATCTTTTTAAAAGAATAAATATATTTTATGAATATAAAATTTTAAATTATCCCATGAGCAACATTCTCTGTGTCACGACAAATTTTTAGAACAACCCCCAGCCTTAAGACATATCAATGTCAAAAATAACAATTTTTATCAATGGTGTTTTTAATTCCGGTGGGGAGGGGGGTCCCTCCCATAAATACTCTAATGTTTGTAAGTATTAATGTGATTTATTAAATATTTTAAATTAGTTGAATTAGATATAAAATTATACTATATTATAATTATTGTTAAATATTGGTAATGATTTAAAAGCATTAAACAAATCAGGGTAAAATTCTGGTTTGTTTCCACCTTAAGTATGGCCATTGATTTTAGAAAAATAAAATTATAAATATAATGATATAATGTTTAAATCTTTTAGAGATTTTTCTTAATATATAAATAACTATATATATTATATCTATACTATTGTTGCAAAAGCTGATAAGTGCCAAAACTAAATTTTACAGGACAGACATAAAATTTATTCGGATTTCCTTTTAAACATTTTTTAACATAAATAATTTTTTAATGATATTTTATCAAATAAAGGTTATTTATAAATAGTCTTGATACACTGAAATACTTTCTTTTATAATAATTTTATGCTAATTAAAGAGTTATGTTAAGACTTATAATAAGTGTGTTACTTATAATAATAGTGACTGAAAAGAACAATAAAATGTACATAACATGTTTTGACTAATAAATTTTATAAACAGCTGGTATTTTTTTTTTCGAATAACTTTATTCCTTTGATTATTAACAGAAAAAAAATAAATAAAAACTATCAACTTTTTTGTTATAACATCATATTACAAGTATCTATAAATTGTATAGATAGACAATAATTATTTGTGTTTGATGATGATATGTAGTATATCATGTATTGTCAAAATTTTATTTTCTGCATTTAAACGGTTATCACTTTTGTTTTTTGCTTACAACAGATATAATAATAGGGCTACAGATATCATACTTTGACACAATAAAATTTCAACCTTATTCTACATATATCATCTATAATTCCAAAATTGACTTTTTGGCACTTATCAGCTTTTGCCACAATGGCACTATATATTATATAGTACATCATATATTATATATTATATGTATTATAGTATATAGTATATTATTTATTTTTAACAATAAATAAAATGTTAAATAATTATTTTTAATAATTTACGCGGGTTGTGCCATTGTATCCTCTGTATCACTTGTGGCTGTTGACAACAAATCATGAATATCATCATCCATAGAACTTAAATGTGTATGTCTGCGCGATCCAGGTGAAGATCTGGCAATTTTTGGATTATATATTTTTGGATCACTGACCATTCGTACAAAGAAGGATCTCCTATATGCTAAATCATCTTTCTTTTTACGTTCAGATAACTCAAAGACTTCATCAACTTGCTCCTATTTCAATAAATAAATATTTAAAAACAAATAATTTATATTTATATATAAGTTTACAGTGCATCTTCTAAAAATGTAAATTCTGTTTTTTAGTTTTTATATATGAAACTCAACAATTGTTAATTGTTTATATTTAGTACATGCATCTTTTTCTATAGGTTACATATATATTTAATATTATTTTTCTGTGATATATTTAATACATACATTTTGAAGAATAAATTAACTTGATGAATTGTTAGATTCTTAATTTTTTTTTTTTTTTTTGTCTCTTGAGTATATACTTTGAGAACAAAAGAAATGTAATAACAATTGTAAATATGTTCATTTGTAAAAGATATTTTAATAAATAATAAACTAGATCATATTAGCATTATTACATTAATATAGTATCTAATTATTATTAAAAAAAAAAAAATAAATAAAAGCATTTTTGCAAGGACATAAAATTAATTTTAATTAACTTATAAAAACAATTTACATAATATATTATATTTACTGACCTCTCGTTTTTCTGTAAGTTCTTGTTCTTTGTATAACATTGTTACTGCTGTTCCTTTTATAATTTTCCAAGCATAATCTAAATTTAGCAAGATCTTAAATTATTTTGGTTACTTATTTAATGTCTAAAAAAAATTATGTTTTATAAAATATTATTGGTTATTATTTGAGCATATCTAAATTGTATGTATTAAAATTATAAGTAGGGCTAAAAATAAGTAATATACCTATTTATATTTAATTATTTAAGAAAAAAATTATGACATTTCAATTAAAATTTCTCAGATGGAAATTGTTTTTATTATGTTATTTGTGGATATAATATGTCTGAATTTCAGTACCTAACATGAATATTATTTATAGTAATGGTATGATTATTAACAAATTATAAATATTCTACTAGTTACAAATTAACTAAGTAATATCATAGAATTTTATATCTTTGATTGTACTTAAATTTTTCATGCCACAAATGTTATGGTAAAAACTGGGAGAGTGTAATAATAACTTTTATTTGTAGTTATTTTGACATGATTTCACATTTAAAGATATAATATTAATCAAACGCCTAAAAAATCAAATAATATAATAAAAAAAGACTACATCAATACTTTTATTTTTATTTGTTTTTAATAAACAATTTATAACTTGATAAGCAATAACAACTATCAGTCAAATTTAAGTATTATAAATATTAGTAAGTACTCAAATTTTAATTTTTATCATTATAAATAAAAATATATCAAAAGGGCTTTTATATTTCCCTTGTTTCACACTTGATATCTGCCACTACCATCGAGATTATCTATATTTCATACCCTACACAATCCGTAATATTTTGTTCTTAATTCTTTTGGTTTCTTAATTAAATATATTTTTCTAAACAGTGAGCTGTATTAGTTTAATTATTGGTAGCTAATAACTGTTTTTTAGTATTTTATTTATTTATTATTTTTATATAATAAAATATTTGTCATATTTATGAGTTATATGTATTATATACGCTAACTACTGAGGAGAATTATTTATAATTGAAAAATTATATTACATTTGCTTTTACTTTTTATTGTAAATTATTCATCATTTTAGTAGTAAAATATAACGTTGGTAATGGCATTCATTGACTTGCCAAAGTTGTATTCAGAAGACTAGTAATCAAATGGATACTTAAGTAATAATTGATAGTTAATTATAATTTAAATAATAATAAATTAGATTATGAAGGTTAATATCAATGTTAAGTTTTCATTTATTCTTGGTTTTTAAAATGTTTTTATTTAAATTTTAAGAACAAAAAATACATCTGATGACATTTGGATACATAGCTTTGGTTTTATTTATAAATATTTGTATTTAACATTCATTGTATTTATATGCTATATTATGATTTATTTATAGATTAATAAGTATTACATGTTATAAGTCGAAAATGTTAATATATCTGATAACATAGTCCGATAAGAACACATTTTTTGTTAAACATTATTTTACTTGATTTCTATGTTTGATATTTATAGAAAAAAAAATTGGATCTTTTATTATGAATGCATATTTAATGATTGCGTCCTGCGTAAAATATATTTTCCCACTTAATTTACGGGTGTATCATATCTTAATTTATAGTTATGTCTGTTAAACAGTATTTTTGTAGTATTAATTAATTGGATAATGTCATCATTATTACGTGGACTGATGAACTATGATTACTCTTTAGTTGGGCTGGGATTATAGGAATCTTTTTTCTGGTGTCCAAACAGATAGGTCCATAAGTAGAAAATGTGTTTCAAGTGATACTGATTAATTTAATGTAGTTTTTATTTTGCATTTTACGATAAATTTAACTTTATATGTACTTTTATGGCATATTTTTTCTATATTTAGGGTATCTTTCAGAATTTATCTATAAATTCTTAAATGTTAGGGTATCTGATCACGTGTTTTGGCGTTTGTTCGCTCAACATTTAACGTTTAGTATCTAATCTACTAAATTGATTAACTATAAATGATTTATTAGGTATACAGCCTCAAAATATATTCTTTTAATGAGAATTTTCTAACTACTTTTAATATATAAAAACATATTTATTAATTTTCCTACATTTTGAACGGGGGGGGGGGGGGGTGTTTGAATCCCTAAATTATTTCCTTGTGTACGCGTCTATGTATTAATATCTAAGCTGTACGTATCAGTTATTATTATTTTAATATTATTTAGTGATACATATTTTTATTATATTACCAATATCGTCTTCTGTTGCATGCTCAGCTACGACACAAAATCTAATGACATACTTGTCGTGTACTAAAGCTGGGACCATATGAAGCTTTCCTGATTCGTTAATGGTTTCTAAGAGCTTTTTATTCAGTTTATTTGTCGGATCGTCTTTCAAACGAAAACAAACTAAACCCATCTATTTTTGTTGTCAATAAAAAAACTTCAGTTAACAAATCAATGATATATAGTTTATATTTAATATAATAGAATACAATAATAGTTTTACCTTAACTTCGTTTAAAATTTCATACTTATTATCGCTTCTGACTAATCTTTCGAATCTTTTTGCTAATTGACAATGATGTCTAATATACTTCTGAAGACCAGTTATCCCATATGTTCGCAACACAAACCAAAGTTTTAATGACCTAATTTAATATTATTGTTCGTATATTTATATCGACGACATTTTTTTTCTAAGAATCTAATTAATTTATAAATCGTATTTAATCAAATTTAACCTACCTGAAACGTCTACTTAATGGTATACCCCAATGTCTATAATCCACTGCACCAGCATAGCCATGTTGTAAATAGAGAGGATCAACCACCAGAGCACAAGTTAATTTATACCGATCTTTTACCCAAAGACATGAACAGTCGAAATTTGTTAACAACCACTTGTTTGTGTTGAGGTTAAAAGAATCTGCATATTGCACACCATTCATTAGAGAACGAAATTCGGGACATATAAATGCACTCCCTGCGTAAGCTGCGTCAACATGTAACCAAACTGTTTCGAATTGCTGACATACTTGACCGATTTCGGCTATATTGTCAAATGAACAACAAGACGTTGTGCCTAATGTAGTGGAAACAAAAAATGGTATCAAGCCCATCGCCTCGTCCTGTTCCATAACCTAAAGAATGTGTTTGCTAAAACATGTTTAAACAAAACGTATGTTGTTAACTAACTTGTCTTAGTGTAGCACCTCTTAAACTATTATTTTCATCAGGTTCGAGAATGCGTAATTTAACGAACGCCATCATTGCACCTTTTTCTACGCACGAATGTGCTTCTTTAGAGCAGTAAGCCATTAGTTTTGATAATAGAACACCTTCTTCGATGAATGGATGAAGTTTTCGTAATCTTTTGATTGCTTGAGCTCGAGCTGCGAGCATACATACAAAAATGCACTCACTTGCTGAGCTCTAAATAAATATATAATTAGCTAATATATTTATAATCGATATATTTTATATATTCTTTACCTGCAGTACCCCACCACCTTTGCCGTTATGTATTTCGTTTTCACTATCATTATTTCTTACAGAATCATTAGCGTTACAAAGTTCTTCTGGAAATGTTAAAAATTCTTCTGGCAATCCAATTGCTTTACCAAGCCAATCCAATACTATAGTTTCCAATTCAGTACACGATGGACTTGCGGCCTTCGAAGTGTATAATTATATATAAATATAATATAATAATTATTTATGTGTATTTTAAAATATATAATCTTGGTTGCTCACCCATGAAAAGCCTATACATGCTATAGAATCAGATAGCATATCTGCTAAAATCGACGGAAATGAGTTACCTGAGGGAAAGTAGGCATGAAATCTTGGATGTTGCCAATGAGTCACCTAAAAATATAAATTAACTAAAAAAATCGTATTTTTTTGTTTCAGATTTTGTACCAAAATTGTGTTTGAACCTTTTAACAAATCGCTTTAATATTGAAAAGTAAGTTTTTATATTTTCCCTATATCTATTGTAGTTGGAATATGAAATTTATAAGCAAAATGTTTACAAATTAATTGCTTTAATTAAAATTTAAACATACCACATTTTTACTACATTTTAAAACTAAATTACCAATACTTGTATATTACAAATATATATGTATAAATATAATATTCATAACTATATTTTAATCTGTACTATTCTTATATATAAATATATACATAAATTTGTCTTACTCCTGGCATAATAATATTTTCTACATCTTCCATTATGGCATCAAATGGCTCCGGCTGTACGGGTGCTTCTAGTGGAATTTTATTCTTCAACCAACCTGGACTTACCGTTGGGGTCACTCTTCTTTGTTTTATTGTCTCTAAATACTCGCATATATAATCCACCATCTCCTTGCCATGCTTTCGAAATTGTTCAGTATTCATTTTAAGTTTTCCTTTAAGTTAAAATATAAATATTAATTAACTCTCAACAATTTAATTATTTGTTTATTATGATTCAAAAACACTTGATTTCTCTAAAGATGTGAATTTCATAATTGATTTCTCTCAGAGAATGATAATAATCTTCGTTGTCAAATACATGAGAGTAATATTAGATTGACGGCAACCACTGCAAGTCAACAACAGAATTTCCACCTTTCATTTTTTTCCATTTCTTATTAAAGAGAGGATTTTTCTCCAAAAATGGAAGGATATTTTAATTAACTTTGTGAATATATTTGACAAGTTGGAGTGTTGTCAATGCTTGACAAAAGTTAAAAAGAATAAATTAAATTAACATCAGGGAGTAATCTATGTTGAAATTATCGAAGTTGAATTCGGTGATTATTCCCTTTAAATTAATTTCTATACGTTTTACTTTTTTAAAAACAGAATATAACAATCGAGCACTCAGGGAAGCTTTAGGACTTAAGTTTTCCAAAATCTCTATTAATAAAATAATTATTCGTGTTCCATTATACATATACTAGATAGACTAAATAGTAATTGCACGTAATTTTCTCTAAATAAGCTTAAAAATTATAGATAGATAGTTAGATAAAAACATTATATACAAATATAAATATACAATAAATAAAATATACAATAGATATTTGAAAAATTGTTTAGTGTTAATCTGCTGTAAACCATTGGATCCTCCAATCCATAAATACTATGAATTGGAGATATTATGGATAGATAGTAATCAATTAACATAAATTGATTATGTTACTAAAGTTATAGGCAAATTATACTAGTTTAAATTCTATTTTAGTAAATATTTAGTTAAGGGAATATTGCATTTTTTTTTAAATTTATGAAATTTTCTTACCAATTTACAGCATCAATATTCGAATAATTATAAAATAATTTTATTTAATTTTTTTTTTCTAGTCTTATCTTTTTCTATCTTTCTATTGACTAATAAATTTACCAGATCATTTACCTAATAATGTTTCAAATAATTATACAAATATATTTGTTTTAAAATAACTGGCGTCCTCTAAAAATGAAATAATCCAAGTAAATTTAATTTAAAATATATGTAGGTATAGTTATTATTGATATTTCTCTGTAGTGATCATTTATTAAAAATTAAATTAAATTTGTAAACAAATTAACTATTTTGAAAATCTGTTGAATGTATCAATAATAAATAAATTATTTTATATTTTTGTATTTGATGCACATAGAATATACATAATATTCATAAAAATGTGATGTTTCATTGGTTTAATTTTTTAAATACAGTATAACTTAAATAATTACCAATAAAATTAAGATCCTACTTTGAGCTCTGTTATGTTTTACGAACTTTTATTTATTGTTTGATCAATTATGTATAAAATATTTTGATTATTGATATATAGTAATCGTGATCACTAACCACTCTATATATGTGATGTGTACGAATAATTGTATTGTCTATACGCCAAACACGAGTAAATTTAGATAATATAGTGAGGTAATAGTCATTGATAATAAGTAAACATTTGTATTTTACCATCAATAATGTGTATGTTTATGCATAATAATTGATAACTAATATATTTTAAAATACTTATAAATTTTTGGTTTTTATATTTTATAACGATTCTAGTATTAAGTTAAAAATTAATATTGCTAAATTATAATATACAACAAGGTATCAAAAATATATTATAATATGGTATATTATAACTTAAAAGTAAGACTGTGATTATGTATTTGTGCTATTATCACAAAATTAAGTTAAACTGACCGCGTTCTGATAATTTATCAAAATCTACACTATATATTTGATACCTATGAGTATATTGAAGCTGAATTCAAAATAATTTAAATATTAATATAGTTTCAATCTCCATCACTTTAATCTATCTTATAACTTTATTTACTTTAAAAACACGTATTTTTTTTTTTCAAATCCTAATCAAATATAATATAATGTTATAATATTATGTTTTAACTAAAGTGTTATTGGAATTCAGCGATATGATGTGTAATAATGGCATGGCTGTGTGGTTATAAACTATATATTTTTTAGCATAAACCTGACGAGGCTGTAAATTATGTATATCTTTTTGATTTTCTAAAATTGTATTTGCAAAACTTTAAATAAAATCTTTGAAGTTCAAAAGATATTAAGTTGATGGAGCAATTAATATATGATACTTCAGAAATTCAATTGAGATATTTATAGTATTCACTATGCTTTTAATATTGTCCTGAAAAACTAAAATTTTGTTGTCGTTTTGATATCCAATAAAACATACTAACGACATTGTTAATTATACTAATTTTTTAATTGTAAAATAAGAATAATTTTACCATTAGAATACCATAGTCTTTACCGCATTCATGTAGTAATTTACTTAACGATACAGACTCTAGCTGTACAATATTTAAAGAATTTTCACTTTATATAGATCATCACTAAATAATTTTAAATTAGAAAAATAAATTGTCTTTTTAAATCGATAAAATTATAAATTGTTTAATATTTAGAACTCAAATTACTACGGAATAATTTTACATGTACCTTTTCAATTTCATATAACTTTTTATCATATTTATAAGTAATTGACGATTGTACATTTTTAATACATAACGATTCATGCTAAAAATAGCATTGTTATGGTTATTACAGTTATTAAAAAATTTAAAAACTATGTTTTTAAATTCAAGCGTATTCAGCCTAAAATAAAATACATTAGTATAATTAAGTCAATTTCTCATAAAAAAAACATATGACTTATAACTTATGTAGCAAATCCAAATACCACGTGATTAAAACTAAAGCATATATAATATAATATATGTAGAAAATATTTTTTATGAAGAATTAGATATAATTTAATGATAATCAAATAATATGCAATAAATTTAATTCTAGACATTTTGACGAAAAATAAAGAACTTTTCTATAACTAATAAATACCTATTAATTAGACCAAAATTTAAATTTATTTTATAAGAAGTTCTAGTCGCATTGTACATTCATATTTTATGTTTATTTCCCATAACTTTTTAAATGGTCAATGCATATAGTTAGTAAGACTATGTAAAATAATAAATAATAATAAAAAAATAATTACTTATTTTTAAAATCCCTAATCAAACATCTGATATCATATTATTTTAAAAACTTCTTTTTTTTTTATCTAAGAAGTATTAAATCAATATAATAATTAGAATGATTTAATTATCCCGATAAATGTTTTTGTATTAATTAATTTATCAGTATATTTGTGATAAGTGTGCACTTACTTATATTTCTGAGTATTGAATGCGACGCGTCCAAACTGCTAGGGGTATGGAACAGTTATGGGAAAGCTTTCGCACGTCTGCCTGTAGTGTGAAGCCAGCGGCAACCGTTTAAATGCAATATGGATTGTATACATAGTACACGTTATTATTGTGTATTATTCAAATTGTATGTTCTTTTGTCATTTTAATACATTAACTTATAGTTTTTTGATTATTTTTCGATTATTTCAATTAGAAAAAACTTGATTATTTATTTATATTATTTAAAATAGTTATTCATATACAATCACAAATAAGTCTAAATTTAATTTCTTATTTATTTTTTACTCAAACATATCCGAGAATGTCTTGAATGTTTCTCAGAAGTTGTCATCCGAGATGAAAAATAGTGTAGAAACACAATAAATAATGTTTTTATTACTATGTTTCAATAAAATTTTTTTAAAAATTAAGTAAATATCATTGGCATATTATATAACAGTATTACCGATATTTTTAATTAAAATATTTAAGTTTGTAGTTATTGAATATTAATACTATAAATATATTTGAAGTTTGATACATTTTTTAATTGAAAATACGATAATGTGTTATTAATAAATAATAACACTGTCAAAGTAAATAATTTTATTGTATATTCCGAGGAAAACGAAAAACTTACTGGTTTAATAGTATTTTTCTTTTTGTACAGCTTTTCATTTTTTCGTTAATTGGACAAAAATGTATTTTTGAGGAGATATTTTTCGATTTTATCAGTAATTCTTCCAAGCGTAAAATACGTTTTCAAGCTAGTGCGTTTTTTACTTATTTTTATTTTATTTTTTTTGCTAATAAGTAATTTTGTATCAACAAGACTAAATACTGTAGTGAGAATGTGACCAACAATTTTAGAAGTCTATACCAAAATAATTTTATGAACACTTCATTTATATTAAATATATAGCATATTAAATTTCAGTTTGATATTTATAACAATATTAGAATTTTATCATCGAAAAACAATTTAATTGATTTTTATATGTATTTAGTTCAAAGCTAGTGTTCTTATTATATATAGACATATTTGATAAACGAAAAAAATATATTAATCTGATAATAATTAAACACTTAAATGTATGGTTAAACAAGATCTTAAGGTAGTATTCATTTTCAATATATATTCAAATAATACGACTATAACACATTTTGATATTTAAAATGGTCCAAACATTTTTCGGAACATTCAACTAAAAGTTGTACTCCTATAAGTCTTTAAAAATATTAAAATTTCAATGTAATAAAATCTCAATGGACTTAATTTAAATATGACTTTGTAAAATTCCTATAAAAATGCATCTTTAACTGAGTGTTAAATATTTAATATACAGTGTAAAATATAATGAAAACTGCATAATACAAATTTAAATAATCATCTTTAGGTTTAGGTTTTATGTTTATAAATATATATTTTAATTTAGTGAAACATATCTAAGATTAAAATTTAATTGTAGATATTACACTGAATAAACCGATAAAACTTGTCTAAAATGGAATACTTCTTAGTTTAAAAAGATATCACATACTGTTCAGCCTTGGAAAATTTCCATTATGTATACCTAAATATATAACCTAACTAAATAAATATGTGTGTACTTTTTGTTGATTGGTTTTTGAAAACCAATTAAAGTAAATAGAATTATATTAATTTATAACATAAGTAAAGCGTTTCATATGACGTTAATACGTTAGTTTTAAATATTCTAATAACTAATAATTCTAAATTTTAAGTTAGTTTTCTTTAATGTTTTCTAATTAATTAAAATGAAATACAACGCAATGTTTTTGAATTTAAAATTCGAATATTGAACCAGAAGTTGATGTTTTTTATAAATATTTTTAGTTTTAAGAGGTAAGTAGTTCTCTAACATGTTATGGATGCATCGTAGTCCTTGCACTACACGTATTAACTATAAATATTTAACACAGCCATCGTAAGACCAAGTAAATTACAAAAATTCAAAAAAATAAAAATAAAAATTCGTCTGATGGAGTTGTAACCATAAGTTAAAATTTTGGAAAAACCTTTGATTGCCCAAAATAATTAAACTCGAAATTGTATTAACACCGTTTTTGTTTTGGGTAAAAAATATTATTGCATAAATTATAGATCTTTTTATTAGTTTAACCATTTGTATTGTATTGATTTTAAATAAACTAATCTAAGTAATATTATTAAATAAAAAATCTAATTGAACTTCAAAAGAAATGGAGCAGCAAAAATAAAATTGTATGTATTCAATTAATTTAAAAGCATAATTGCATGAGTATAATATTAAAATGTGATCTGACTAACTACGGGATGGGTCATTGGAGTGCCTACAGTAACCATCCCTTGTTTCCGTAATGACCCTGAAGCGTATATATTCAGTATTATAATATATTAAACCGTCAACGAGATATGTACAATGGACACCGTGTCATCGAAGTTTGCTGTCAAAAGGGTTTGCAGAAAATTTCTGTCCCAAGTTTTCACAGCGAATTAACTCCGACAAACTTCACTTTTATGTTAACTATTAGCCGTTTCCATTCGTCTTGATCACATTGTACGTGTAATGTATAATATGTATACATATATGTGTAATTTGAGAATATTCTAAGGAAATTAATGTGCTATCTCGCTTTATGTGATGGATGCATCCACATATTTACCATGAACGGGAATATAATGCGGTTGAAAGGAATGTTGTTACTAGTAAATGCATTATTTTTTTTTTTAATAAGCATAAAGATTCTTTAATATATATTTGTAAATAAATACTATGTTCGAAATTACTTAACAGTTATTCGTCAACACTTGATAAATTTAATGTATTTGATGCTGTTTTCAATTTCTGTAAATTTATAACAATTGTACTTGATAGATTTTGTTCTTCATATAATCAAATAGACTTTTCACGAAACGAAATATGATACAACGTCGATTAATCGTGACTTATTATAATAATAATTAATAATCAATTTTCACAATTTTCTGTTCAGAATCATTTTACATTTATGTTAATTATCAATACGTTTGAATACATATCTTGCACGCTTTATAGTTCGTCAAGACGTCTATAAACTATTTATTTGATTTGAAAACATTGTTTTTTCACTTTTAATTATTGAAAATAATTGTTTGAAAATTACATTTATATTCTGACAGTTAAAAAAAAATCAACGAGGAGCTTTATATTTGTGGAATGGCCTAAAGTCGACAACTTTATTTTATTGTAGAATAAATTTTGTTTAAAAGTTAGGTATATAGTTAACTATTAATTATCTGATATTTGTTCAAATTTAGTCAACATGTACCTATTATATTCTATTTTGTTACATTAATTACTAACGGAAGCATTTTTTGCATCCCAATCATCAACATTTTTAATTTATTATGTTAAACCAATACTTTTGTTTCACACATCATTTTGATGTACGGTATTATAACGTTGAAAATATCCACGATAAATGTATTCAGCGTATATTTAGGTCAAGGTTTGTGGGACCAAATCGTGAAGGAATTCCTCGATGGACGTTTAGTAATATCTAAGTACGTTCGTAGATAATCGTCGTCACAAATAGTGAGCCCAAAAGAATATAATATTATAACGTCGTATATAAATCGTCGCTAAACATTTTTCTCACACCAAATTACAGTATGCAGTCGAGTTAAGAACTCAAATTACATGTATTATACCCACCGCATATACTTATATTATGTACAGCGTAATTCGGATAGTTTATAAATAAGTATATAAAATAATTAATTAAAACGATCTGGTGCGGCTATCTGCAAGGAGTATTTGCGTCGAAAATTATAATCGGTATAATATTTTATCAGTAGATTTGTCTGCAGTGGCGTGGGTGGGATGTGTATGGAATGTTGACTATGCAACGATTGCTCCGGAATGCTCTTCATTTTATCTCATAAAAGTCGTGTGGCGGCCGTAATAACCTGACCGAGTAACTATGGCTCTTAAACTATTGATTTCCGTTCACACATACTTAAGAGATTTTTGCCGTCTACGCGTTTGTACTACTATTTTTATTATTATTATTATATACGTTTGCAGGACCGCATGTGTGTAAAAATTCTGCTTAAAATCCGTCGATGTTTTCATTATACGCATGCTTGATTTACTATTGGACTGGATAATAGATATATTTTTTCCTGTTAATTTCGTTCCGTGTTATGTATGTATTGTACTACGGTATGTGTAAGTTGATGCTCACAGTTGGAGAATTTATACGAATATGTATTTCCACGTAAATTATTTGTTCAAATGACAAATATCGTACATATTGGAATATCTTGAAATAAAATTATCGTTTCTATTCCTGGCATCGGATAAAATATAAATCATAATAAATTACTTATAAGGTATATATTATAGAACAGTAATACTTTGAACACATTTCCAATCGTGTTTCTCAAACTATTTTTATTAGAGCTCGTATCTCATAGCTTGTAATCAACATTTTTATGATTCATGAAATTTTATTGAATTACATTTTTATATTTTTCATTTTCTGAAAATTTTAATGTTATGCCTTACGATGCATAATACACATATTTTTAATTGTCATTTTTTTAATTGTTGATGTGATGATTGGTTGTGTGAAATCAATGACATGAGTGATGGCCCGCGAAACTTAAAGATTCAAATTTAGATACTTGTAGGGAAAAAAGTTAATTTTTTACTTTTTTACGATTATTTAAAATTTGCACATCGTTATAATTTTGTTATAATTGATGATGGTGATATCGTTTCATTTATTATTATTAGTATAAAAATATGTATATCATGTTTGATGGAAGAATTTAATTATGTACTTACAGGGACAAATGAAAGCATTTTCTTCCTTTACTTTTTTCCTGTCTAGAATTCTGAACTGATCTACAGCTTATTAGTGTATATAATTCCTTTAGTTTAAATATTTTTAAGATTAGTTACGTTTATCTAATTTAAACTAACTGGCTTTAATTTCACATAAAATGTTTAACACAAAGTATGGTTCCGTGCATAAGTATAGAGGAATTAATTATAAAGGGATAGATACCCATAAATAGATTATTTATTTAATGATCGTTGTTATATGTTTATGTGCATACGTATCACATGCAGTAAAGGAACGAACGACGAATCACGAGCGACAGTTCGTCGATAACTGTGCAGTGAGTGACGTCAGATCAGTTAGTTTTCAACTTTTATAACTGGAAGACATTTCGATTGGGCAACGTCTAATTCTAGGGTGCCTTATATTATTTCAATGTGCGCTGGTTGCAATTCCGGGTTATAACATCCGCCCAATTTCATTGGAACAAGAATATTTTCGACAGATAAATACGTGATAGGCTACTAAGTATGCAGAACAAATATGATGCATATGTACATTTTTTAGTGATAAGAGAATAATATAATTATGTTGGTACTTAATAGCAAAAATAGCTCACATAAACCTACTGGAAAAAAATACTTTTAATCTCATTCCATAAAAATCACGAATAAAACCAAATAAGTATAGGTAGGTAGATGATAGCCGACTTATCTAACTTAACTGTAGTCTGAAATGTAAGTTCAACTCCTTCTTATCCTTTATATATACATTCACCATCATATTGAATGTTTGTGCTTATCGGCTGTCAAAATATGACAGAATATATTGTATAATAATACTAATAATATTAATAATAATAATAATACATTTGTGTATTACCACATAAATGTTATGACCCAAAGATGTTTTTGAATGACAACAGTACACTTGATATATTATACAATAAAACCTTTGATATGGTTCAATCTAATAGATTATCTTTAGAGAACTATTTCTTAAAGAAATGTTTGTTTGTTTATGTGTTTTGTGCAACTTATGGACAACAATTGTATACATTATTTTGAAATGTATTTATATTTACAACGGTGTTGTAAATTATAATATTGTGTGAACAATTGTAAATGAATAAAGTATAAAATAAATAAATTATTTAAATAATTTATCAGTTTCTGCTATTATTTACTTTTTTTTAGTGGAAACTCCAAAACCAAAATGTGTATATCAGGAAGAACGTTGGACCCGCGCCTTGATTACAATTGACAATTTGCCAGATAATTTTGAACACTTACAAGTCAGTAATCATTCCAAAATCCGAAATATGCTTGGTTTTGCAGTAAAAAGTTTTGAACGCTCTGATCACCTTGTGTGTAGTGCCAGCGGCCCATCAGTTAATAAAGCTGTAACTTGTGCAGAGATATTGAAACGAGAAATGCCTGAGCTTAGACAAGTCACTGGTATTGGATACAGAAAGTAAGCAATAATTGAACAAGTTATACATATTTAGTAAACAATTACTAACAATACAAGATCAATTTATCATGTTTATTGTTTTAAGTATGATTTTCAATGTTTATTAAACATCATGTTGTCTAATGTTGTTAATAATAATTACATTTTCTCTTTGAATTATAACAAAATTAGGATTTATGGCACCTTTAATAAATAAATACAATAATACAAAACATTAAAATAAGATCACTTTAATTTATAATGAATTTAATAATGACATTCTACAGAAAAAATAAACATATAGTTGGATGAAAGTCAAACTAAAACTCATCTTGAGATGCATTTTAAAAATATTAATTTTATGATTATAGTGTCAGGATGATCAAGAATGAGATGATTGATGGTAAAGTTTCTGAAACAATTACAACCCGAAGATTACCTTCAATTCATATACTTTTATCAAAAAATCATCTCCATCCCAATTTACCTGGGTAAGCTTATTATAATTTAATTTATTAAATAAATGGTTAATTATTTTATTGACTTAAAAGTAAAATAAAAAAAATTACAATTTTCATAACATAAAAATTAAAATTTTCTAATAATTAAACACTTAATTTAATGTCTCTGCCATTATGCCCAAAATGTATAGATAAGGTACTTTATTTTCAGATACCAAGGAGCTGACAAGATATCAAATCATGTTAGTAGGCCTGTAACTCGTAAAACATTTGATAAAAATGAATACCGTGGTACAAAGGAAAGCAAAATTATGGCTCTTTAATTGATGTAGTATCATCTTCTTCGGTTCGTACATCTTGCATAATTGCTTCAGGCATAGGCACAATAAGATTTTCTTTTGCCATTAAACTATATTTAATAACAAATTTTGTAAATCTCTGACATAGATATGTTTCATTCTGTAATATTTTATAATGTTTATTATTATCTATCATTTAGTTAATGATACTTATTTTACTGTATTTTTAAAGACAAAACAGTTTTATTTTTAAATATATTACTTCAAATTTATTATAGATGTTCCGATGATGGTAGTATGCGTGAGAAAATATCCTGTATACACGCCGACAGACGGATCCCAACTTTGCCACTGATGATTCCTTTATATTTACTCTATAATAATAAACAAATTACTATAGTCATTAGGTATCATTAGGTAAATACTATATTTTACCTTAATTAAGATACTTTATTAATATCTCAAGTTTATAGTTTTAAACAAAAATAATCAAAATTATATTAAAGACATAAGTTTAACGGTTTGAGTAAAAACATTAGGTATAGATAGTTTTATTTTTATTTCAACATAATTATATATGGAACTATTTGTAATAACTTGCATTATTTGTTATAATTATTTTTAGTATGATTCATAATTAAATTACAAATATTTTAACATTAGTAGAAAACTACTAAATAATAAATTAACTATCCATAGAATTGAATAGAAAAATTTTAGTTTATATAAAATTCAAAACAAATGTATAATATAATGAGCGAATCAAAAATAGATTTATTAAGTTATTAATTTTAAATATTGCTGTATTAAATCACATACAATAAGATAATCATGTTCAGAATTAAACATTATTATGATAATGTACTACAAAATTTTATTTCTAAATTCACTTGACATTGTATAAACATATTGCACCAATTATAAGGAAAACCGCTTATGTGCGTATATAGAACAGTAAATTAATTTTTTAAGTGTCATGAAATTAGCAATATTTTTTTAAAAATATTATTCATAAGTATGCGAAAAATTATCTCTACAATACTATTTAGATAAAATTATTTATTTCTATAATCATCTAAGCAAAAAAATTGATAAATTCTGCTTAAAAATCATATACAGCCTAGAAAAAAAACTATACACAATGCACACAATTGATAACCAAATTGATAAATAATTTTAAATATTACTCGATTATCAAATATGTAGTAAAGACTAATAATTACATATTGTATTTATTTTTTAACAATGGTTTATGCATAGTACCTTCAATTAAAAAATAAAAATAGTTTTACCGGCTAGGAAAATATTTATTGCTGTTCAATAAACAAGCAGCTCCATCTAAAGTATGGCGAGTATAATCGATAGCTGGACACTCTTTAGGAGTTTTATGAGCTGCACACAAAAATATCCACTGTTCTGTTGATGTCATTTGACTACATGTATCTGGTAAACATTCATTTTGCAACTCAACCGCTAGCCCATTTAGTTCCATACAAAACTGCCTATAAATGCAATAAAATATTGTACAAGATAAATTATTAGCACTAGTTATCCAAGGCTGTGATTGAAAATTACTCCTTACCTAAGATGTTCATATTTCCAAACTCCTTCTTCTTGAGAATCAGGCGGTGTCAATATTATATCAATTGCACTCGGATCTTTGCGTATTTGTTGTTGGATGAACTCTTGAACAGCTAATGTACTTTCCATTTCTTCGAATGGCTCATCTGGCCATTTACGAAAAGACTGCCAAGAGAAATCAAAGTTAAATTCCGCTAAAATTGAAAAAAATATGTTTCGCCTTACATTGGCTTTTGTCCCTGGCTTGTTGCGTTTCAACAATTTCTTTACTGGTTCGGCCATCTTCATTTTCAGTATTCAAATTCTACGCGAACGAATCGTGCGGTTCCCCGTACAAATCAAAAATTACTAATACTTAATAGAATTAATTACCTAAGCAATGCGTAATAAACTGTAATGCCTGTCAAACTCACGAACGAGTTCCGATTACGAACTATGTAAATCACCAAAGTAATCGACGATCATTGATTTATGCGTTATCACATCATACACAAACGGCTGCGATAGAATAAACTCGGGGCTGGTAACTCGATGGAAGAATCAGTGTCTTTATCACACGGAACGACGCTTCTGGGGGAGGGGATCAGTGCATATGCGCTGCTATCTAGCTGATGACTTACGACCAACAACTATAGGCGGATATTTGGTCACATCCGTGGGGAGGGGGGCTTAAAATTGTTGTCTTATCCATTAGCGTAAGCAAATATTTTTAGACGCTTCTACCTACTAACTAGTGGCTACTCCTACTTTATTCTAGTTAAGGCACCCAATATATACAGGTAATAGGAACATAAATATATAAAATGTTGAATAACTACTAATTTTTTTTTTTTAATTTACAATGTATAAATATATTCCTTTATTTCTTATATTACCCAAAAAATATCGTTTTCCCAGATAACGATAGTTCATTAATATTCCAGACCATTCTCGTATACCAATAAAATAAAATAAAAATGATAAATATCAAATATTAAAATACAAAAATTATTTTGACGTCTGGTGTACTTTGATTACGTTCATGGGGGGGGCTTAATCCCCCAAGCTCCCCCTCAATATCCGACTATGGCTACAACCGAGGTTTTATCGTTCAGCAACTCGTGGGTCTTTTAATAATTAATGGTACGGTGACAAAAGAGGCAGTGGTGTATTTTGGTGTATTTTTGGTGTAGGGGGATCTCGGGTCTCGACTCCCCCCCAGAAGAAAAAAAAAGGTTCAAAAGTCAAATTACTTGATACGTTGATACAAAGAAAATATTAATTTACATCATGTGGTTGTAAATAACTCTTCATTTGTATTTATAATAATAATAAAACAATATAATTATTAAGTCATATTTTATTTATATTTTTTATCATATTATAAAAAAATTGAAACCCTCCAAAAAAGTTTTGAAAATACGCCACTAATTTAATAAATTTAATTTAGTTATTTTAATCAGTAATCGCATTCTAATTATATTTATAAAATAGGTGCACAAATTATTCAATAGTAAATCGCTAAATTTAAATATTTATCATTTTATCATCATCAAAAAATTCTCAAAGCTCAGCGGTGATGACTGACGTACAAGCAACAATTATTTTGAAAGTGTCAAATATCTTCACCCTATGAGTGGCGGCGCATACTAGTTGGGTCCCATGATTCAGATTGTTCACTAATTGGGTCCCGTGTAAAATAGCCTACTGTACGAGTTGGGTCCCGAGTAAACCAGTCTACTGTACTAGTTGGGTCCCGTGTAAACCAGTCTACTGTACGAGTTGGGTCGCATAAAAAACATTTTCCTTCCCATTTTTACAGACTTAAGACTGTCTATAATAACATCTATAGTTACTACAGGTATGGTTAAAAATGTTTTGTTTCTAATTTTTTCCTGATTTACAATCGTTCTTCGTCCATCTGATTTTTAATGATTAATAATATTTTAATTTAAGGGTTGAAATTTATAAGACATAGTTTTTACGAATTCGTAGCAATTAATTTTTTTTAATATTTCTTCTGTCATTTTTTCTTTTACGAATTCTTCCTTAGATATTATACAGTTTCTTCTTTTTCCTTCTGGACTTCTCATTTTAATATAAACATCTATTTGAATATTTTTTAAAACGTGTGTAAATTGATATATATTTGGGTGAGCAGAATAAAACATAGAATTGAAGTGTGAGTGAAAGGATTCACATGCGTTTGTAGTTCTTATTGTACTAGGCTTAAATTCAGACCATAATCTTGAAAGGAACTTAGCGTCAGAATGTATATAATTGTTTAATAAATATTCCGTGAATATTTGTAATTGTTCGTCATCTGGTTGATTATTATTTCAACGGTAGAAAATACCTAATCTAAAATATTATTTTCGTACTGTATATTACTACGATAAGTTATCATTTTATTGCCAGAAAGTACGTCCTTAATCCATATTCGTACTTTATAATATTATATAATATAATTATTTTATATATTTGTATAAATACGTGGACCATGGACCCAATTCAGACAAAACATTTTATTCCCACGGACCCAACTCGGATGCAGCCATGAGTGGCACCGTGAACATCACTATACGCGGCGAAGGAATAAATTAAAAACGTGTTCAAATGTTTTATTTTGATTATATAGTTATATTATTTATATTCTAAAATAATTGCAGAATTTTATAGTAAAATATTTTTGTTTTAAAAATTAAATGATAATGAGAAAAATTAATATTATTTTATTAGGCCATTTTTTAAAAAAAACAAGGAATTCCTGAGATTACCTATTGTATATGACGGTATTGTCTAAACTATTGTTTTTTATGTACAGAAGTACACAGTGGTGCCGAAACTAAAAAATTCAACTGGAGTATATTTATAAAACGATAATATACTCCCCCATCCCAGGGTTAAAAACCATATAATATTTGCCTTTCACGAAAAATATTATTAAACAAATTATACATATTAACTGATCTACTGGATAGTATGTATTTACGAGTTAATTATTAACCGTTTGTTCATGATTCACATGAAGCAATAAATGGCTTACCCGACCACCACTGAAATATTATAAGGTAGGACATCTGCGAAATAAGGCTAATCTAGAATATACCACTGGCGGTAAAAGCAGTACCTGCTACAGATAGATAAAATTTGATTGATTGATAAAACAATAGAATATTTGCACAGCACGTGTCTTTTCAAACATGGACGATTGTTCTGTAATATCCAAGTTCCTCAATTTGTATTATATAATATATTCTCACTGAGTTGATAATTTATTCCAATAAACTATTAATCATACATAGTATTAATACGTCGAATCTGTATTTATAAAACAGTAAGCTGATTGACTGATCTATCAACGCACAGCTCAAACCATTGGACGGATTGGACTGAAATTTGACATAGAGATGGCTATTATGGCTAAGGCATCCGCTATGAAAGGATTTTTCTAAATTTTGATTTTAAAGGGTTGAAATCGGTAAAAATAATTTTTTACATGTAATTTGTATATCTATATTCATATAATAATAACAATAGCAGTCGACCGATTACGGGAAATACTGTACGGTACGGCGGCCAGAGAGTTTCCATCTACCTGTACTCTGACCTTTTTTTTTTTTTATTTAAAGGTTTACAGGCTTCAACTACAGTGGTTATTAGCCAACATTATGTTTAAGTTTAAGAAAAAGGAAAACAAAAATAAATTACAATATTAAAAATTACAAAATTTGTTTAAAAAGATTTACAATTGAATTTTTATTAAAACTATATTTTGTTGATGGATTATCTTTGGTGATGAATTGGATGGTTTTTAAAGTATGTTCTTCATTTAAGGCTTCTTTGATGTTGAGTGGGAGGTTGTGAAGAGTGCAGGTTGGCTCGTGTTTTGGGCATTCTTCGAAAATATGACTTATGGTGATGCAAGTTTGACATGTGTTGCATATAGGGGGTTGGTCTTTACTGATAAGGAAAGAGTGTGTGACAAGGGTGTGGCCGATTCTAATGCGGGTGATGGCAATATTTTGACGTCGGTTGAGGTCCGGAGGTGTAAACCATTGTTTCACGGAACTTTTTATGTGCTTAAGTTTGTTGGTAGGCGGAATGGAGTCCCAGTGGTGTTGCCATGACAAAAAGATTTTATTTTTGATGGACGTGAAAATATCATAGGATGATATTTTGTCGATGGTGCTGTTGGGTAGAACATTAGAGGCAAGGAAGGCTGCTTTGTCGGCCATTTCGTTACCTTTTATTCCTACGTGGGAAGGTACCCACATAAATTCGAAGGTTTTCTGGGTGTTGATTAGTTCAGATTGGGTAATTTGAGTGATCCCATTTCTGGGCCACTGGTTTTTTAGTGCTGTTAGGACGCTGAGGAAATCGCTGATAATCAAAAAGTTATTTGTTTAAAGCGAATTTGCTAGTTTAATTGCTTCGAGTATGCGTAGTTTTCGGCAGTGAATATGTTTGTTATTGTGGGAAGTTTGTGTTTAGTGGTCGTTTGATTATGAACAATTGCAAAGCCAACACCGTTTTCAGACTTTGAGGCATCCGTGTAGATTAGAATGTGATTAGGGAAACGTGATTGAATAATTTCGTGAAAATGAGATATTATAATCTTGTGGTTTATTTCATGTTTGCAAAGTGTGAGTAGATGTGTTATTAATTTTAGGTTCCATAGCCAGGGATGGTTTTTTTGAAAGATAATTTTTTCTTCGACGGAGGTATGTATATTCATTTTATTACATAAGTTGGAGTAGATATCGTGTATTGTTGTAAGTTTTTTTGTGACAATGCTATTTATATTTGAGTTTTGGTTTTTAAAAAGAGCTATATGGCCTATGTGGTAGGGAGTGGTTTTCCTTTTAATACAATGTAGAAGAGTGGTTTTGTCTCTTATGAGTTGAAGGGGTATTTCTCCTGCGTAACATAAAATACTTTCTGTGGGGCTTGTTCTGAAATCGCCGATTGAGAGACGAATTCCTTCGTGATGTATAGGGTCTAGTGCAGTGGTGGGCACACTTTTTTAATGGGGGGGGGGCACAAGGCTTAAGAAATTCTAGAGGAGGGCCAGAATTATAGAAAAAATGCATTTTGTGTTAAAGCTTTGAATCATAATATTCTAAAAACATTACAGCATTACAGACAAATGTTACAAATTACCTTTTACCTTAAATAATAATTAATTTAACTTTTATTCGGCAGCTCAACCATGGTAGGCGTGTGAGACATATGGAATTGTTTTTGATTTTCCATAATATTTTCGAAAGCAGGTTCCAGCTGTGATGAAAAAACTTTCAGCAGTGCGAAAAGGTGTTCATTAGTCAATCGGTTTCTGATTGAGTTTTTCCGCAATTTCATGGTCGAAAAAGTTTGTTCGCACACATAAGACGACGCAAACATCGCCATAATTTTCTGGGCAATTATTTTTGGAAATTCGGCTTTCTGCAGTGCTCTATAAAAATCTAGTTTTGTGGAATTCAAAAACAATTGCTTTAAATGGGTACTGCACTGCATTTCTGCAGATACATTTATATATTTAAAACTATTTTCTTCGATCATTTTCAGAATATTTTGAGAATTTTTTTCCTAAATTAAAATTATAATGTAAAAAAATAAAATATATAAATTATAAGAAATGGTGGAAAACCTCTGCGACCCTAATTTGGGGACCATTACTATCCATGTCGGGGGACCTTCGGCGGGCCGGATTAAATACTTTCGCGGGCCGGAGTTGGCCCGCGGGCCATACTTTGCCCATCACTGGTCTAGTGTTTTGAGGTGTCTTGGCTTGGCTATATTGTAGATTGGAGATCCGTAATTGATTTGTGGTAGAATTAATGTTTTATATATATTTAACAAAGACTTTTTATCTGCTCCCCATGTATGGTTAACAAGAGTTTTTATAACATTCAATTTGGCTTTGTATGCAACTTTTAGCTGTTTAAGGTGCGTGATCCAGTTTAACTTATTATCAAAAATCAATCCTAGTATACGAAGTGATTTATAAAAGGGGATTTGAGTGTTTTTTAAGGTAGAGGATGGTGTCTGAATTGTGATTGAATTGTATGCCTTTGTTTTTTTGAGGAGAAAAAATGAATCCGGATTTATAGGCCCATTTTTGTAGAGTATGGAGAGCGTTTTGAAGGATTTCCCGAGTAGTATTTATGTTGTTGCCACTGCAGTATATGTAGCAATCATCAGCAAAGATTAGGTGTTTGGTGGGTTTTTGAATTTGGAGAAATATGTCATGTATGGCTGTAAGGAATAAGGTTACGCCGAGAACCGATCCTTAAGGAAGGCCATTTTCTGTGGGATACAAGTTGGATAAATTGTGGTGAGCTTTGACTTGTATCGAGCGATTTGTGAGGAAATTTTTAAGAAATGTTAGGATGTTTCCATTTATGCCCCACTTATGAATAATATGAAGGACTCAGTGGCGCCACACCATGTCATAGGCTTTCTCAAGATCTAGTGCTATAAGTATAAGATGTTGTTTAGTATTTATTGCATTGCAGATATCCGTGTGTAGACATGAGAGGTGGTCTAAGGTTGAATGGTTTCGCCTAAAGCCACGTTGGTCGTTGGGTAGAAGTTTAGAACTTTCAAGAAACCATGTTAAGCGTTTGTTAACCATTTTTTCAGAAGTTTACTTAGTGTGCTTATGAGGGAAATTGGTCTGTAATTGGATATGTTGAATTTGTTTTTGTTGGGTTTGGAAATCGGTATGATTATTGCATTGCGCCATGAATCAGGGTAAAAAACTGATTCCCAGATTGAATTATATATTTGAAGAAGTTGATTAAGGCCATTGCTAGGGAGGTTTTTGATGAAAAAGTATGGTATATAGTCTGGTCCAGGGCTTTTGCTGTTGCAATTTGATCTAGCGTCCAACATTTCAGAAGTGCTGAAAGGCATGTTTAAGAAATTTAAGTGTGGATGAGATTCTGACTCTGGTTCGTTTGTAGTGTACTTTTCAAAATTGTCTTTGAAGGAGGCAAATTCTGGGTCGTAATTTGAGTCATTGCTGTTTTTTTGGAAGACTTCCGTGAAGGCATTGGATATATCCGATGGGGTTGAGAGTGAAGTATTTTTATGTTGTAGAACCGAGGGTAAACGGTGGTAAGATATGCCTTTTATTGCTTTGATTTTGTTCCAGATTTCCATTGAGGAAGTGTTGGTATTAATGGAGCTGGTATATTTTTGCCATGCTTCTGTTTTGCTCTTTTTGGTGATAAATCTGGAGTGAGCTCGGGCTTTTTTAAGTTGAATATGGCCGAGAAGGGATTTTGATTTTTTAAATTTATTTAGACATCTTTTGTACAATTTTATTGATTCATTGCATTCATGATTCCACCAAGGAACTAGGTTCTTTTTAGTGTTATGGTTAGTTTTACCTATTGCCTTAGTGGCTGCCATTAGGATAGTGTCTGTAAAGTTATTAGTTAAAGAATTGATTACGGTTTGATTGATGGGAGAGTCAATTTCTATTGGGTTCTCCGTGATTAATTGACTTATGAGGTCGTTGAATAATTCCCAATTAGGTTTTTTGGTGTTCCATTTGGTGGGAAAAGTTATTTGGGAAGATTGGTCGAGTAATTCTATGAATATCGGCCAGTTTTCACTACAATTATAATCGGTGAGAACTTTCCATTTTGTTTTAGGTGCCAGTGAGGAGCTGGTTATTGACAAGTCGATAGCTGAGAAGGAATTATTCGCTACATTATGTCGAGTGTATTCTCCGGTGTTAAGGAGAATGATTTGGTCATTGTCGAGGAATTTTTCTACGATTTTTCCTCTAGCATCGGTGTAGTTTGATCCCCAAATTAGGTTGCGGCTGTTAAAGTCGCCTAAGAATAAAAATGGTTTTGGTAGTTGTCTGATTATGTTGTTTAAATCATTGAGTAATAAGTTGGAGCTGTCAGACAAGTAAATATTGCAAATACATAATGGATTTTTGGTGTGTAAAGACATTGCTATTACTTTGAGATTTGATTGTATGGGAATTTCCGTGCTTTCAGTGAGGGTGCTGACGAAGATGGCGACACCGCCACTTGCACGAAGATTTGTTTGACGGTTTTTGAAGTATCCATTATATCCTCGTATCGTGAAGGAAGCGTTGGGTCTAAGATTTGTTCCTTGGAAACAGAAGGCAATGGGTTGGATGGAGAACTTTGCTCGGTAGATGTCTGTGATTCGTCTTTTGTATGTCTCGTTTCGAGGAGAGTTGTTGGATACATCCGGAGTGACGTTTGATGATGAAGAGGGCTCTGATTCTTTTGACCAGTCCATAGTATTTTTTTCAAGAAATTCTAAATCAGGTGTTGAGGGTGGGAGAGTGTCTTCTATTTGTACTTTAGTGGTAATATCAAGAGTGTTAATAGCATTAGAAGCAGACGGGTGATCACTTTTAAATTTATCTTCGGTGTTTTTTTACAGTTAGTTGTTGTGTGGCCAACCGATTTACATAAAAAACAAGTTATTTTGTCATCAGTAAAAAATATACGGAATTGATTATCGTTTACATTGATTAGTAATGAGCTGGGAAGCTTAGGGACATCATCGTAATTTATATAAATTTGGCGGCGAAAACTCATTATATGTTCATAGCCTTCTACCTTGATTCCGGCTTTGAGGTGTGTAATTTGTGAAATTGGAACAATATTTGAATTTTTTAGGGCATCTATAATTGCTTGGTTTGGAATTGATGGACATACATTGGATATGATAAATCTTTTTGCTGGATTTATAAGTCTTCGTATTTGAATAACATGGTCGTGAATATTAATATGGTTTGTTGTTTGCATTAAGTTGTCCAAAATTTGTTTGTTTGACAAGAAAATACAGAAATAATAGAGAGGGACGAAATTACAATGGAACATAAGGGTGGTGTTGAGGCTTTAAATAGATATCTAAAGGATATAAGGGGAAATAAAAGGTTAATGGGTGGTGTTATGGTTTTGCGGGCTGGAGATTTTAGGCGGACTTAACCAGTAGTACCAAAAAGGACCAGAACTGATTAAGTTAATAAAGTCATGTCTTAAAAGATCTACTTTGTGGCCTCAGATTTATATACTCAAACTGTCGAAAAATATAAAAAAATTTATAAAAAATACTTAGAAGAAGAAAAGTTTTCTGGTAGATTTGCAGATCTTTTATTTGAAATTGGTAATGGTGATTATCCATCAGTTAATGAAATGATAACTATCCCAGAAAATTAGTGCATAGTTGTAACTACGGTACAGGATTTAATATCAAAAATTTATCCAGATATTGCTCATATTTATGATAAGCCTATGGAATGGTTATGTGAACGTTCTATACTTACTCCAAAAAATGACTAAGCGGCGGCTATCAATGATACGGCGGTGGTCAACATAGACGATGTAACTAATTATCCGGTTGAATTTTTAAATTCATTGAAGCCACCGGGTATGCCACATCATAGGCTTATTCTGCGTGTGGGCACACCTATTATATTGTTGCAAAATTTGAAATCACCTAAACTGTGCAATAGGACCAGGCTTTAAGTCAAAACTTTACATCGCAATATAGTAGAAGCCACAATTTTAACTGGATGTGCAAAAGGGGAAACTGTGTTTGTACCATGAATCCTTTTAATTCCGATTGATCTTCCGTTCGAATTTAAACGATTCTCAAGTCAGAAGACCAAACTCTCAAATTTGGAGGAACAGATTTGAGAGAAAACTATTTTTCACATGGGCAGTTCTACGTAGCTTGCTCACGCGTAAACTCATCCAGTAGTTTGGTTATTTTGTCGCCTACTAATAGATCAGCGAAGAATATTGTCTATAGAGAAAATTTTTTGATAACATTTTGAAAAACTATTAGTAAAACATTTATTTTAAACCTTCACTGCTAAAACTTATCAACAAAGCTACGGTCGCTAAAAACTATAACTTATAGAATAGGTTATGTCACAGTGCTTCCCAAATTTTTTCGGCTCACGGCGCCTTTTTCGATCTAAGGTTTTTTCAGGGCACCCTTCTTCAAGCCCTAGCAAGACTAATCATAAGGAAAATGTTATACCCGATAGTATTTCATGACGGCGCGGCGCCCCTGTACAGACATCGCGGCGCACATTTTGGGAACCGAGGGTTATGATAATAATTATTATCTTAAAAACTAAATTAATATGTATAAATAAAATATTATTTCAATAATCTTAATTCATTTAAATTTCTATAGATTAAATAAAATTTAATCTTTCTTGGCTACATAGATTTTTATACTTAAACTCGGCAACGACGGGTAATTCAGCTAGTAACGTATAAATACGTCAATTGACCTACAAAAAACTAATTAAAGACGTAAACGTTATCGACAAAGTATACGTTAAATTAAAATATTTGACAAACAGAAAACCAAATTCAATTTCAGATTAATAACTATAAACTTTTAAGCACGCCAAGTTAAAAAGTTTATTCCTGATTTGGATAAGACCTAAATTATTTACAAAAATGTAACTTAACAATTATATTTTTTAAAAACATATTAAGTACTTATAATCAGGTCTCCTAAGTTCATAAATTTGCATGTTTTTTTTGCTACATCGAAAAATATACTAATTGAGATAAAAATCCGTTTCATAACAATGGTAATAAAAATCTAAAATTTAATTGAGCATGTTTTTGCATGTTTTGTGTGTATTTTGCAAATAGTTGATTTTTTTTTTTGAGTTATTAGCATATATTATTTTATGTAAATTCAGCGAAATCGTTTTTTGTGGAAGCCAGAAAAAAAATAAATCAATAAATATTTGAATTCATTCTTATTTACTTTTTCGAACTTGTTTATAAAATCGGCTGCGACACGATTGAGCATAAAACACCTTTCTTGCGACACGATTGAGCATAAATTGTCGGCGTATCAAAGGAAATTGAAATACAAAAGAAAACCAACACGATTGAGCATAAAAAACTCTGCAACGTTGCCATTTTCAATTTTGAACTGTATCGTATAAAAACATTTATTTAAATAATTATAATAAATCAAAATATAACATGACAAAAAAATATCATGTTTTCATAGTCAATATTTAATATGCATGAAAATACTTATGATAGTAGTATAAATAGCTGTCACAGTATATAGATATTTTTGTTAATAATAAAATAATAATAATAGTTATGACTTATGACTTATCAAAATAATAAAATCAAAATATTTATAAATAGTTGTCACATTCATATTATAATACAGTATAATATACCTAGCTAGATTTTTTGATAATAATAAATTAAATTGATACACCTTGGTATCTGCTTCCAATTTGACTTAAATAAATTAATAAAGATTCCGTATTCTTACGATTTAAAAACTGGCTGTAGGCTTGAATATTCAATTCATTTTTTTTTATTTCTTTTGCGGATTGTAATTTTCCAGGCTTGTGTCGAATTGAATTGATCTTAGTCGATGTTTCCGCTTGTGTTTCGATCAATACCCTAACGACTGTATGAACATGGGGGTGAGGTGAATAAAACTGTGAATTGTACGTGCGATGAAAGCTTTCAGCTGCATTGGTCGTTCTAAAAAAAATTAAATAAAACAATACAAATTAGTAAAAAAAGTTTTTATAATAAGTTTTAAAAAATATTGTTAAAAACCTTGGGTTTAGCGAAGGAGTTTCCGCCCAAATATTTGGAGGAAACTGGCAGTGATCTTCAATATAGTTGTGTATAATGTAATCAGAAAATATGAAACCGTCATCATTTGGACAAATTGATATTAACTCGTGAAATGCATCAACTACTTCTTCTGGGGAAATAAACGCCAAACCAAAAAACATTTTCAACCATTTCCCTAGTTCATTACTGTTGTCCATGTATGCTATTCTGAGTGAAGGTTCGCCAACAATCTACAAACAAATTATTATATTTTAGTAAAAAAGCACTATATTATATAACTGTTTCTTACTTTTTTCCACCATGATTGTCCTAAATGAAATCTACATCCAATTATTTTAATATTTCCAAACACGTCTGTAATTGCCTGATGAGCTCCAATTTCAAAATCAACATGAAATGTGTTAATTTGCAAACTTTTTTCGCATAATTTCAAACATAAATTATTTAAAAATTGCCACATTTTAATATAAGTAGACCTAGTTTTATTTGGTAAAAAAAAGTAAACAAGTGGTAAGTAGTATCCATTTTTTATATCCATGTATTGTGTACAATTGAATAAAATATTTTGGAGCATAATTAAATGTGCCATCGCCAAAATACTCAGTACAATTATTTGTCATAAATTGTAGATTTTGTTCTGTAGTTAAACATACAAAATTATCATCAGTCGGCATGTAAATGAATTGTTGACCCTTATATTTAAAACATTCTTCATTTTTTAAGTCACTTAATTGATGAATTGTTTCATCCAAAGAAGTTGGTAATTTAGGATAGGTCTGCTTCCGTTTATCATACATTGCTTTCCGTACATTTCTTACATTTTGATTGTTTAAATTTGATGTTGGAGAAGAATTTAAAAGTTCGGTGCGAATAATTTTAAGTGGCCGTGTGTAAATTGATTCTTCAGCTTTTCTTTTGCAATTTTCTCTTAAAACTTGCGTTTCTATTTTCTCAATAGAATTTTTATCGTGATTATGTTGTCCAGCAGTTTCAATCACTTTACGTTTATCGAAACCCGAGAACATTATTGCCGAACATTTATTATTAGTACACCTCCATCTCAAAAGATTGTCTTTTTTTCGCTCTCCAATTAATTTATACTTGTATAAATTAACTAGGGCCAATTCTTTGCCTCTTTCCGATAAAATAATTGTTATATCCATATTTTAAAAAAATAGAAAAACGCACTAAGTATACACGCACTATACACTACACAGGTGATCGAACACTGATATTATTTCTATAATAATTTTGGATTTGTATCTTAATTATCTTATATTTTCCCCCGATGCTAAATGTTTAAAACGTCGTTTTGCTCCGGAACTAATTTATTAATCGATAACATTGTCGATAAAATTTATAAAGCCGATAAAGCTCACGGCTCGCGTCAGATATCATAATAATTGGTGTAATAATACGAGAAAATAATAAATTACAAAATTTTGGCAACGTGAATGTGGCAACGTCGCATAAAATATTCTATGCTCAATCGTGTTGCTAAAAAGGTCTATGCTCAATCGTTTTATGCTCAATCGTGCTTTACCGATAAAATCCTAGTATTTTATCAATATTTTTAATTTTTAATGACATTCAATTTTATAAGTTAAAAGCAGTACCATGAAAACAATGTTATTGCACACCACTTCCACTCTCCTCTTATTGACGTGTCCATTGCAATCCATTTATTTTTGTCGCAACGTGTGTTCATTAATTATAATTTTAATAAAATGTAACCAAAAAAAAAAAATATAACTTTTAAAAATATAAACGGATAATTCTTATTATTTTAAAAAATCCTTAAACGTTTTTTTTTTCGTGCATAGTTAATGATTTTTAATGCATATTTGATCAAATTTTAGTGCATTATTGCATGCTATTCGAACTTTTCGAACATAAACATCAATGTTTAATCGAAAACAAATCATCGATGTTGAAACATTGATATATCGACCTAAAATATCGATGTTTTTACCTATCCCTACTATATATATATGAACCTATGAAAAATAAAATTGTATAAATCCAATGTAGAGTAATTACAAGGAATATATTCACCTTCAATAAACACCTCTAATAATGAAATTTAAATGATTTAAAATGTCAGTTGTATGTAATAACTTATGTTTATTCTAATATTTTTACTCCAAGCAAAAATGTTTGTAGCAAAAACTGACGATTAAATTTTACAGGAATATTGTATAGGTTTGGTTTATAAATTTTGTTTTGAAATTTATTTGATACATAGGATTATCTCGAAAGATAAATAAATAAATAAATAAAATAAAATAATTTTAGCTCACAAGTTATAGACTGAAATTGCAGTTATATAACACTGTACAAGTTTTGAATACCAATTAAAAAATGTTGGTCTAGTTTGAGCTACCACGATTTATTTTGTCGTCTATGAAAATAATGTATGTTCCTAAGCTTACCATTTGTGTTTTGTATATTTTTTCATCTGACTGTGGCTTTCAATTTTGAATCACCATTATCAATCCTTCAAAAGTTTTTTTTTTTTTTTTAGATAGCGTGACATTAATTTCAGATAAACATTACTTTGACTGTTGAAACAAAAAATAGATACAACAATTTCAACAAAAGAAATAATCTACATTAATATTATGCACGGAGTAAGTTTTTCTTCACTGTAGTGTGTTTGTATATTTTCATTTTTTTTATTTCTTTTAGTTGAATATTGGTTGGCTTAAATAAAATATTTATTTAATTTTCAATCTAACTACTATATGTATAGAGTAGACTGTAAAATAAAAATTCAACAAAAAATAAACAATCATTTTTTTTAGATTTATCCAGACTTCAAAGAGTATTTAAAAAAAATAACATTTTACAATACATTACATAACCGTAGCTTTCTCTAACAGTGAAAAATGTATAGATAATAGGAAATATTAACAATAACAATGAATACAGTTTTTTAACGTCAAATATAAATTAATATATATTGTTCAATGAGTATTGTTATGCTATTAACATAACATATTAATAATACAATTTTAGTCATAATGTTTTCTTATTTGATAATTGAGTTTTCATTAAAGCCAATTCATTAGCATTCTGTTCAACAAGTTGTTCAAGACCTCGAACCCTTTGTAATATTAATTCACACATGTCATGACAAGCAGTTGGATTTTGAGCTCTGACAGTCAATTCGGCTAACTGGCTATTTAAATGAGTCTGGTGATGTAGTAGAACAGTCATCTATAATAATCCGAATATTACAATGATCTTGGTAAAATTAAACAAATAAATCAAATTAATAAATAATAATTTTATAAAAATTTTAAACACATTCAGATTTGGTGACAAGTAATGATTACTAAAGGAGTTTTAACTAATAAACAATATCACTATAGTAAATTAATTGAGTAGAAGATGATCATACAACATTTTTAATTGAATTCAGATATAGATAGTGATGTTTTTCTATACATATTTTTTTTTTATATATATAAAATTGTAACTATAAAATATATATATTATTTTAAAACTGGTTAGTGTCATTAAAAAAATAATAACACAGTCAATCTTTTGAAGTAAATGAGCAATTACCTATTTGATTTTTTTTAGATGGAATGTAAGTATACATGATAAGATTTTGAAATAGTTTTAAGATTTTAATTATAATCTAAAAAATCAATTTTGTTAAAGTATGCATGAAATTAGTTAATTTGTATTGAAAACACATAAAACATAAAAGAAATCTAATTTTAAGTTACAGGTAAATACATTAATAATAGTTTTTAGTGGCTTAGTTATGCCTTAATACAGGTCCTATTTTTATGTGCACCCCGACACACAATGTGCACCATGAATGTACAAGTGTGCACTACAGTTTTAACGTGTGTGCACTATGGTCTACAAAACAAAAATTAAATAATAAGCCAACTACTAGGAAATATGAGTATTATTGATTTTTTTTAAATTTAATGCATATATATATATATATATAATGTAATATATACTTTTTTCTAAGATAGTAGCGAGACAAAATTTTCATTTAAAGCAGTTAAATGAAGTATGCAGTCCGAAATTTTACAAATAATAAGGCCTGCCCTAATATTATTAATAGGAGACTTGTGAATATACAAATTGTACAAATAGTAATAGTCAAAAAGTTTTATAACAATATTTTGTAATATAGACTAGTGACAAAAATGAGTTGAGGCAATTAAATTGTAAGTTAGATAATTTTGAATGAAGTAATAATATTTCAGTGGTTCCCAACCAGTGTGCCGCGAAAAATGTCTGATATTTGTGATTAGTAATATTTTAATATATTTTATTTCATTAAATTTATTTTTAAAAAATTTAAAAACATAAAAATATATTTTGAAAACTTAATTATTTAAGCAAAGGAATATTATATCATAAAGAGAAATTTTTTAAATTATTAGTGATAAACTTGAGCTTGTTTCTTACACAAACGTTCGATACATGGTTGAATTGAAGACAAGCATACACGCATTTTCTAATCAATGGAAAAAAGCCTCTTCCATTTTTTGTTTTTTTATGTTTATTAATGCCAAAAAGCCTAACTAGCATAAGTGGTTGAAGAGTGTAACAAAATGTTGATTGCTTCTTTTGCTATTACAGGATATTCTGACTGCATATATTCAAAATCTAATTAGTGGTAATTCATTATATTAAAGTCGTAGTGTTCGTAGTATACTGAATTTTTGCTAGCTGTTTTTCTTTCTCAAGGGATAGGTCAGTTGTTAATTCTGAAAAAGTAGCAAAAGGATTGCGCACTCTTAATGTCAATTAACTGTGCAAATAAGTGGATACATGTATAAGTAAACTGTACGGTTTTAACCCAATTGGATATCTTAGCGCGTAGCCAAAGTTTTTGTTTTTTTCGAGTGCATGGGTGTTCCGCAAAAACTTTTGATATACAATAGTGACATGAAAAAAAAAGATTCAGAACCATTGTATAAGATATTTTAAATTTAGCGTTTTATGTGAAGTTAAAGGGTCTTATTAAAATGTTGATGAAATACAAAACCTAACTTAAGTTTTAATTGTATCCACTGTAAGAGTACTGTAATATTACTGTAATACTTACTTCAGTGAATTTATAAAAAAAAAATTAAATAAAAATAATAAAAATTACCTGTCGAACAATTATTGCTAGTTTATCTACATTGGAATTTGAATCTAATAAGTCAGCAACATGTTGAACTTCTGCTCCTAAACAGCTTTGAAGTTCATGATGCACTTCATCATCAGTGAGTTTATTTAAATATACACGGAGAGCTAATCTTAAGATTTTACACTGGAGTGCACATCTCTAAAAAATACAAATTTCATTAATTGTAAGTTTAAAAATATTTTTAATTATTTAATGATATAAATAAAATAAAATAAATATTTATATTATTTTTTTTTATTGGAGTATGTACAATCTGTAAATTTATTTTTTACAATGAGCATGTTTACTTTAATAGTATAATGATATGAATAATTTGATTAAAAGAGTTACCCAGTAGTAACACTTTGACTTGGTTTTTATTTATTTTATATTGTTATTAAATTAAGTCCCAAAATATTTATATAAATTATAATTTATCTTAACATTTAAAATGAATTTACCTGTTCTGCTGAAAGTGACATAAACTGATCTTGAGGTACAATATTGAATGGACAGCCTAATACCTATAACAATAAGAATTGATTAAATGTCATTAAAATGTATTTACACATGAACAAAGATAGTACTGCAAACAAAGTATTGTGTAATTAATTATTATTATATTCATTATCTTAAGTTATAGATTAATTATAATAAAAATTTAATTAATAATAACCACTAAGTAAAGATCTTTTAATTTAAAATTAAAAAATAATCTGTTTCCCTACAATTTACAATACCTTATTATTATGTCGATTAAATATTATTACTAATTAAAGCTAGAACATTAAAAGATAAAGTTACTAATTTATTTAGTTAAAATATAAAAATGTGTTTGTATTTATTTACTACAAAATAAATACAGTTCTGATTCATTCTTGAAATTTTCCGAAAAATAAGAAAACTTTAAATTTGATTAAACCAATAAAATTTTTCAAATAATTTTAAATTTATTATGCTTAACCCAACATCAGTGACATCAGTCTTTTTGACCGAAGAATACAAAATTATACATTTTGATCTATTATCAGTCAACTAAAATTATTAATATTGTTATTTTTCATGTAAACATAATATTTATTTAATATGATGTATATTTTTTACTTACATCTAATTTTTTGCATTTCGTTTTTTATAATTTTCAAATAATGAAATAAGTTTTCAAAATCCCAAAAATAACCAAATATTTAATAATATTATTAAATAATTTCATTCATCGATACATTTATTTGAAATTAAAATCTTGCAGTTTAGAAATAACATGATAAATTATTAAAATTAAAAATAGATTTGATTTAATAAAATATTATTTTATAAAATGAGTGACTTAACACATATTCGTCCGAATTTTCAGTTTCGTCTATTGCCATGTTTCTAGAACATTCGGGACATGCTGGTACAGTATGTTCTCGGTATATAAGTGAATTACAATGAATACAGTGGCAAAAATTTTAGTTGGTACTGAACAGTCAAATGTTAATATAATCTTGAAAAGCGTAAAAATGTGGTGACTGATAATACCTATTACCTACTATAATACAGATAGTATAATATATCTATGGGTTTAGCCACATTGCTTATAAATAGACAAGTTATAAATGTGTATACAATATGTTGACATCAAAATTAAATATATTATAAATAAATAAAAATAATTTTAAAACCAAGAAAATAATGTTAAATATGAATAAAAATAGTGCAATCGGTCATTTTAACCGTAATTTTATCAATAAGCAGTATAAGCTCATGTTAACGATATAAATTTACATTAAAACACAAAACAACTACTCTTTATGGATCGAAGAAAAGGTATTGAGTAGAAAAAAGACAGATATGGTTCCAATTATAAATTATTTAAGAAATTAAAAAACTGTGGGTCAAAAAGACCAAAGCCACTGATGCCGGGTTAATAACACTAAAATTAAAAATAAATTAGGTTTTGAAGTATCCAAATAAATGAAGATTTATATCATTTGGTCAAATTTTAAACAATGAATACTATACAATTATATAATTAGTATTAACTTTTAACTTACATTTAATCTTAATCTCAAGTTACATAAATCTTCATATTGTCGATATAAGTTCTGAAAAATAAAAATAAATAAATAACACACTGAAATATAAAGTTTAATTGAATCTCTATATCTAATAGAGTAACGCAAAACTATTATTATTTTGTTAAAAGGTTTACACTAGCTTATAATGTTATAAAATCATATAGAAAAGATATAATTTTCACATAATCATGAGTCTTTTTTTCATTTTTTTAAACAATTTTAATTTAAAACTATAAGATTAGATTTTCTCTTTTTCTATAAAAATACTATTTCTACAGTCAAATTTTAAACCAAAAATGTAATAAATAGCTTACTTTAGAAGAATTTTCATTTTCAGTTATTTCGCTTTCAGTTAAGGATATTAAATTAATTTGTGCACATGATGTATCAGCACTATCAGATGCTGCACCTGAATCTACTTCTGAACTTGCTTTGCTAACATCTTGACAAGGCTCAACTATAGATAATAAATCTTCTAAATCTCTTTCAGGACTATAATCTTTATCATAAGATTGACTTAAATCATATATATGTTCTAACTCATCTATTTTAGAACCATTATGCATAGTAATTGATGAACATTTATCTTTTTGGAATGGTATATCTGTATTTACAGATGATGATGAACCAACTTTAAATATCACATTATTAACTTCATCTAATTCAGAAGGGTTCTCCCTAGAAGTAATTAGAACTTGGTCATTAATTACTTTGTTATCAGTCATATCAGGTAAACTAAAATCAAAATCAAAATTTTAATCTTCAATTAAAATAATTTGTATGTATAAAAAATGTTTGAATTATTTAGCAATAACTTACTTTTCATTATCAGCAATAATACTAGATGGAGGTGTTTCTATTAAAGTTCCATCACGGGTCAATACAAATGACTGCTGACCAATCATTAGTCGTCTAGACAATTCTGGTGACTTATCACCACCTTGACTGTCAAGCCACTTACGATTATCTGGAGTTAAAACACTGCCTGGTGTACACCTATAAACAAAATATTTAAAATGGTAAACTAATTATGCAATAATTTTTTTTTTTTTTTAACTATGTATCAAAAATTTATCTTATCTATACTTAGTTCACACTTATTCAAAGACAATAGATGTTTATTCTTGCACATAATATATTTTTATTATGTCATAACTAAATTATATTAATAATAACTGTTAATATTTTTGTTGAATAAAGAAAGAGAAATTGAATTTTAAACCAAACAAATCATTATCATATAAATGAAATAATACAATTTTGAGTTTAAAATATCTATTAGTGTAAGATATATCCAGATATGTTGACCATTCAAAATCACTTCTTTTCTACTTCTTTGCTTTTTTCCAATTATTTGGGGTTGGTCACCCTTGTCCTAAACCTCCACTTGTCTCGATTTTCTACATCCTCTATGCACACATCAATGGCTTATATTTCCCACACATAATTTCATGAAAAAAATGATCAAATTTATCCAAATTTAAAAGTAGATGAGTATTAATCAAATTGAGTTTTATTTATATTTGAGAAGTTCATTACTTTAATGAGTACATACTACATGCATACATTTTTTTCAATTTTACTGAAAAATAATTAAAATGTTCACAAAATATCAAGCAAGGATATATTAAGTACAACAATTCAAACAACTATTGCACATTAATACTCATAATAATATCAAACCATTTAAAATGTTTTTTTGTTTTAAGTATGGAATAACATGAATTCAATTTGATTGTAGAAAAATAATGTATATAATAATAATTTATTTTATTAGATAGATAAGTAAAATAAAAAAGTTGTGTACCTTATTTTTGTGAGGATATTTTCAGCAACTTTATTAAATCGATTTGAAGTTTGTTTTGTACTTTTATTAGGTAAATTCAATGATTTAGTGGTTGAACCCATGACTCTTGAAGAATCTTTTTGGCACGCTATGTCGCATTCGTGTTCTCGAAGTTTTTCCATGATTTTGGCTACTATTACTGATGGGCTGGCATGTGGTGGTCCTATAAAATTAAAATAAAAAAAATTAAATGAAAGTTAGAAACATTATGTAGTTAGGATAAAATTAAATAGTTTTTAATTCACAATAGTAATAAACAAATTAAAAAACTAAATATAATGTCATAACTATAAAATAAAACATTCTTAAAAAAACTTTTTTGTAAAAAATTAACTCAAAAAATATAAATTTATGTGAAGATGATGTACTTATAAAAATACAATTTATAATAGAAGTTATTATAAGATGCTAATAAAATTATTCTATTTGATTAAAATAAATACTAACTATTTTGAAGAAAAACTGAAATATTTTAAAAAATAATATAATATTATTAAGTTAATTTAATTACCATTTTAAATAACCAACTAGTTGCAATATGTTTTCGATATACATTTTTAATAATTATATAAATTGGAAATTTATTAATAGAGTCAGACTTAATTTTAATTTTTTTAAATGGTCTAATATGAATTATAATACTATTACAGCTTATTATATTAATAATTTAAAATAAAACTAAAAAATTAATATTTATATAATGATAGTTTTACATTTTATATTTCTATAATTACATATTTTTTATTTTTATTATTTTTGGGTCTGCATATACAATTTATACCAGAAGTATAATTATCCCATTATATATCCTTCTGATTATTACCAAACAAAAATTAAATGATATGAAATTGGTTGAAACTGGCACTTTTAGGCACTACATTTTTGAAAAAAATTTATTAGGAAAATATTAGTTATTTAGTAATAAAATTAATATAAAGAAGTTTCATTTAATGAAATTTGTTTTGATTATAAGCACTTGAAATTTTCAATTTTCTCAATTTTTAGATGCTTTTTTTTTATTGTGCAAAAGTTGGAGCGTAAAAAGTTTAAGTTACCTTATTTATAAATTTGATTCTCCTACTATATCAATCATCTTTAGAAATATAAATTGACCTGCCCAACCTTTTTCACTCAGAATTTTTCTTTTGAGAACAATGGTACATTGATTTTAAGTTTAAAAGTCAATACAGTAATATCATTCATCCATCCCTATAACTCACCCAACCTAGGAGTCTCTATTTTTTTTCTTAATTAGTTAATTGTTTGTAATTTTAAAAACCTATAGAAAACGAGATTTTAAATATTGATAACAAAAAAACAATTAATTTAAAAAATATAGTATCAATCATTTTTAAATTACTCAATTAATATTAATCACCAACCATTATCATTAAAAAATAATATTTTTATAAGTTCTAAATTATCAAAAAGCAACATGAAGTTTAAAAAATGAGTTAAATAAACAATTGTGACTAACATACTATGAAACAATTAAAATATTTTAGTAACTCCAACATGATAAAAAAATTAAATATGTTCACTCAAATTAAACACAATTTATCAATGACTATTTGCATTAATTAAATATAGCTACAGGATAATTAAAACATGCAAATAAAAAAAAATAAATAAAAAAATTAAAAGAAATTCTACACAGCAACAAAACAATCAAGAAACTTGGAAGAATATCTTGTAGAGTGAACTTACATAAAATAATTGTTTATTGAAAAACTTGTAGATTGATATTCCATCAATGTACCTGTATGAAAATCCTTCCTTCATTAAATTTCATCATTATAAAATAATTCTTAAAGCTTGATTAAAATATATATCCAATTCTAATCAATAACTTGTTAAAAATTAAAATGGTACAAATTCAAAACATAATTGACCTACCAGTTAATCCACGATAACCCCATAATCCAGATTCATACATATATATAAGTTCTTGTTGGTGTTTTAAATAGTCCTCTACTGACACACCCTTTAATTGGGATGGTTGTAGAAATCGCTTAGGCACTCTTCCATACTCTCCATATGTAGTCAATTCAATTCCACCACCAAATCCTAAACCTAGTAATATTTCTTCAGGATCTGGTTTGCGAGCATTTAATAATTTTGAATCAAAACTTGACGTTTGACTTCCAGCTTCAGATGGTGCATGAACTATATTACTTTAATAAAAAACAAATGAAAGTTAATAAAATTATAAAATGTTGGTAAATTTATAATTTTAGCATGTCCCTTAACTAATGGTTATTGACAATTTTTTATAATTCAACAAAATATACCTTAAAAATGTATTTAAAATGTTGAATGAAAATGTAAATAAATTATTTCCAAAATAATATATATAAAAATAATGTAAATTAATAATTTATTTCTAAAAATCTAATTTATTGTTTATAGTTGTTTAAAGAAGAAAAAAAAATTCTAGCATAGAATATTTACTGTGGTGTCATTTGTTCAATTACATTTTTTAATAATTTGTTTTATTTAGTTTTGTATTATAAAAGCACAGAATTTCAACAACTAAAAATCAATTACATGTTTTGATTGATAAATAAATATATTATATTGTTATTACATATTAGACAAAAATAACTATAAATAAAAATTACCTTTCTGATGTTATAGTGACATTTGGAATAGATCTACCTCTAGATAAGTGTCCAGCTACAAATAAAATTATATTTTTTTTAAAGGTGTTTATAATTTAAAATTTATTTTTGTTAAGTATATAGAACTTAGTCAATAATCAAAAGTACAAATTGAATTTATTATTTAAATCCAATTGTCTATGTCTCAGAAGTATAATTTCAAGATTACTTAATATGTACCAAATATTTCCACTGTTTTAGAACAATTATACAATTTTTATATTTTAATAAATATATATAAGAACGTATGTATATTACATACATATAGAAATAGTATTTTTTAAATAATATTATGTTAGGTTGGAAAAACTTAAATATAAACATCTAACGATTACCTTACATACATAAATAAATCATTTAAAATTTACTTAACCATTTCTCATAAATAATAAATATCCTATAATCCCTCTCCCTTGACAGCTAGGACAGTTGTTCTACCAGAAAATCATATTCCGCACCACTGTATATAATTATAATTAGTAAAAATTATCAATCAAATTTTATGACCTGATAATTAATCATATTTAAAAAAAGGGGCAAATAGTTATATTTTGTCCTATGTTATGCAAATTAAATTCGATGATTGTTATTTAGATTAAAATAAAATGTTTTGAATATTACCTTCTGCTCCTAATGTAAGATTATCAGCATCCAAGCTATTTAAAAGCGTAGAAGAATCTGCATTATCAAAATCTTCTCTAAAAATAAATTAAAATTTAACAAATTATTAGTTATTCAGAATGTTTTACATAAAATTATTAAAATTAATTGTTACTTTTGATCAACTGTAGTAGGCAATGAATCTACCCATTCTTGTATAGTGACCGGACTCCTATTACGAGGTGTAACAGAAGGCGGTTTTTTCAGTTGACCTTCATTAATGTCTTCTGTATTTTGTTCAGTAACTATGATGTTCTCACCCAAAGTTTCCACCGTTACTTCAGGTACTTGATCGTTCTCTTTGGCCATCGTGACTGTGTTTTCATTATAAGATTCACAGTTCACATTGATCGGAACATTTCTAAAAATAATTTCTGTACAATAACAACAAAAAAAAAATTAAATATACTTTTAATTGCCTCAGCAATGTATACTGGTAAAATATCAAAAACAATTGCTAACCAGAAAAAAATTATCATAATACTTGACAAGCGCACGGCAGAACTTTCGCGATCTTGTTAACGAACATTTCAACTGGACAAGAGTGGTCGCGCAAATCGATTCTACCGAACAACTGTAATGCTATTGCAGGCGGACAACGACATAAAACAGATAGAAAAAGAAGTAAAAAAATGTTCCGCTTAAACACAAGAATCCGATGCGCACTGTCAACGACAACAACAAATTCAAGAGAACGATGTTAAGTGCGCGAACGTTTCGTACACAAATAACAATATTATTTGTTTTCATCGTACCACAGATTAGTTACATCATAGAATAGATTAAATCAGAATGGACACTGTCAGATTTGGCTGATAACGAGCTTACCTGACCCCAGTGTTGCCAAGTAATAAAAAAAAGTGTATTTACCTTTTTACGTTACATACGGTCATACAGTTCAACATAATTCGAATGATTTGTTTGTAAAAACATAATTAATAACAAAAAGGTCAATACTCAAATAATTGCCAAGGTAAATCCACCTTGCTAATTGCTAAACTTAAAATAGGTATTACCAGATAAAACAACAAGTGTAGTTTTTCATACATTATGGATAAGATACTTGTTTAGATTTGGTTTTTTATTTGAAAGATAAAATTATCGTTAATTGTCTAATATTATGGATTAAATATATAACTATTTTTTAGTTTTATACGCTATAGAGCATTGGTCTTTGACCTGTGGGTCACGACCCTATTTTGGGTCGCGTAAGTTTTAAGATTGGGTCGCGATAAGTATTCTATTTAAAATTTAAAAAATTCATATTCATATATGTATATTATATAATGTATGTTATATGATATTGCATAAAAATGTTTTCGAGTAAACCCGAAACCGTACTATTTTATACTATTTTAAATTTGTAGAAGATTAGAATGAACACGTTTTTCTTATACACTCATACTTAATTAAAAAAATCTTAAAACCAATATGGAGTACAAACCACTAATCATTAACTGTCGATCACATAGTGGAGGAGTGTACATAATATATCTCAATACGCACCGACCTGAACATGCCAACCAACATAGTAAAAGTACTTGGCGAAAAACAAACTCTGAAAATAGTCACATTCTTAAGTATCACAAATATTATTAGTAAATCTTAATTTTACACCTAACTTCACTTATATAATATGTCATATGTAATATTGTAATTTTAAATCTAACATTTAATACATCTAATATGTAACATCTAATAGCAAATAATATTTTCTGTTGAAGCCTTAATTTTCAAAAAAAAAAAAAAAAAGAATGAACAACCTAATGAAGTAATCGTATAGCGATAGTCCGACTTAATCTATAAAACCTATTTACTATTCATATATATATATATATTAACTTATTAAATCTATTAAATTGTGTGAAATTGAGCTGAGGTGGAGTTATTTCATGTGAAAACAGTCTAGAACAAATATCGCACTAATTCTTTTGTGTATTATAACACATATTTTTTTCGGTATCATTACATGCATTTTTTTGTATCATTACTTATAACAAAAATTAAATATTACCTAGATACATAGAAAAAAAAAATATATATATATTAATTTATTCAGTTATAAAAGCACTTCTACAATGGCATACAAAATGTAAATTAATGTATACTTTTATTGCTACGTTTATGAAGGTAATATCCCAGTTCTAACGGATTGATAAAAAATATAAAAATTTTCAAATTTTTTCCAAAATCAATTATGATCAGTTACTTATCACTAAAGACTGGATATAATTGCATTAAAAATATCTTAAAATTGCAATAAAAATGTATCCAAATTGCAGTATAAATATATTAAAATTGCAATGAAATACATTAAAATTACATAGTAAAATCATATTAAATATATAATCATTAATTACTTACTTAAATAATATTATGGAAATTTATATTATATTTACAAAATATATAATTTTTCTGAATTAAAATTTATAATTACATATATACATCTCTAAATTGTGTTCTTGAAAATTGTATCGTCTGTTACTTAAAATATGTTTATATAATGAAAAAGTACGTTCAACGTTGACTTTTGTTATCTATGCTTATATAAAATAGTTTAAAAATTGGGTTTTATATCTCAATAAACATTTTGATTTCTTGCCATAACCTCAGAGTAAGTTTTAATAGTTTTATATCCTTCATTTCTTTCTAAGACATATTTTAATTTATCTTTAACTATTTTTCCATTAGGACAGGGAATATTTATAGAAATATTTATACTAAATATTTTTACTTAGTATTTGTTTAGTATTTATTTATTTATTTATTTATTTATTTAGTATTTATACTAAATATGGTTAAACTATTAAGTAATTGAATATTTGATTCTTCTAAGCTTGTGAGTTTTGTGGATAACCCAGATAAATTTAATTTTAAAAATCCTTAACTACATTTAACTACATGTAAAAATTTACGTCGTAGTTATATTTTTTTTTGTAAAATCACTTTGGAAATAATAATTTGTTTATTTTATCACGTGAAGTATTCGAAAATTGCAATAATTGCAAAAAATTGCAAAAATTGCATTATTTAATTAAATAGGTAGACTGTAATTAATCTGATTCGTATACATATTTGATCAGATTTGATTTACTGGGTATCAATAAAAAGTTACAATATCAATTAAATCCGCTCTTTACTTATCACATTGAAAAATAAAACCATAATTGCATCCAAATATGAATTAAAAACCCATAAACTATACCTACAACTAAATTAGATTATTAATTTTAGTCGTCTAGCTTTGCCAGTTTGCCACTATTAGAAAACTTATCTATTACTATAGCATCCGTTATATTTACAAATTTATGAATAAAATATGTAATAAAAAATCTAAAACTTGTATGTTTAAAATAATTCTGATTAGAGAACCTTTTTCTTTTATGCATTGTTTAAATTAATTTCATATATACCAATAACTAAGGCACGAATTTTTATGTAATAAAAAAAGTTAAAATAAGAAATATTTATGTTCATATTTTTTCCAAAATATGTATTAAAAAACGTGAAATATTTAAGAAAAAAAAATTGGTATTTTACATTAATTTTTAATTATTCATTAATAATTATTCATCTTATTGTTGTCTTTTTCGAAACCATTGGATAAAATGTACACTTTCAGTGATATCAGAGATTTTCAAATTTGGTTGTACGGTGGTTAGGTTTCAAAATCAACTGGTAGCAGTTAAAAGTGTAGGTATTCAACATCAACCGAAGGTTAATGGGGCATATTCATACCACATATCGGCTGGTAAAAGATAAAAGAGGCTAGCGACCATTTTACTATTTTTCAAGAGAGCAAACACAAAATTTTCATATTTTCTTAGATTTGGCGTAGGCGCTTCGGTATTTATTTAAGCATTAGGTATATGGTTATTATTAGAGCTCGGATGTTAATGACCAAAATTTCATAAAAATTAACTAACTGATTGAAGAGTCCTAGCGAAAGACTGAGAAAGATGGTATGACACGTGTTTGTTAAAATGGTCTAAAGGCCTTTAACTAGAAAGAAGAATAATAATTATTAAATATAACTAATAATTATATGCAAGGGCGTATTTGTGTTGAGGTCACGGAGTGGGGGGGGGCGAATTTGTTGATTGTTTCATTTTTATGCACATAAATCAAAGCTAAACCTGTTAGTTTATGCTGGCCTATTCTTGATCTTATCCATGTTTTCAATTTACAAAAATATACTTTTGGCCAATATTTGCAAGTTAAAGAATATGGACACAGATATTGTCAGTTATTATAATTATTATTTGGATTATAGGCTTCTAGTTCTATAAAATACACAAATATGAATGCATTTGTGCACAAAAAAATCACTAAATACTTATGCACAACAAAAAGTACCAGATGTTATATTGTAAAAAAAAAAAAAAAGGCGTTTAATGATATAAGAAGATAAATAAAAATTGATACCCGTGATCAACCTTTGCCCCCCCCCACTCAAATACGCCCTTTATTATATGTAATTTATGTGTTTTAGTTTTTGTGTATGTCCTAATCTTTTTTTTTTTTTGTGTGTAAACTGCTACACAGGGAGAGTAGTAGGTTTCCCCATTACTGCCTCCCTGCCCAGCATCATTTATTAATTGAAAAACAATATATGCAACAATACATATTAAATACTTAGAATACAATTGATTAAGAAGAGTTACAAAAAAAATTGGGGGCCTCTAACTACCCTGAGTAGGCCATTCAGCCCATACATTTATAACTTAACTAAAGTGATTCTCGTTCGGTCAAGTTGCATCAAGACGTTGCCTTTCCCTCTCCAACTCCTCCTTCCTGCCGATGATCTTCTCGACCATCCTAATGAAGAACTCTTTTGACGGACGGCTGCCGCAATGATCCTCGTCTTCATCTCGTTGTCAAACAGTAGCTCATCAACCACTGGTCTGCACAGCAGATCCGCCACGTCCTCCGGACAGGGATGTCTTTCCAGAGATAGCACCAGGTCGCGTCGCTCGAGGCTCCAGAACATGCAGACGAACAATGCATGTTCTGCATCGTCCACCTCCACCGGGCAGTGAAAGCAGGCCGAACTTTGCGCTCTGCCCTTTGACCACAAGTATTTTTGAAAGCATCCGTGGCCAGTGAGAGCCTGCACCATGTAGAAAATCACTGCTCTCGGGCCCTTATACCACCTCCTGGATAAGTCCGGGATCAGCCATCTAGTTCACTAGGCATTGGGTGTCATCTCCCAGAGGGTTTGCCATTGCCTGACGATCTCAGCAATCATCTCGTGTTTTGTTGGCTTAGCACTAGCTCTCTTTGCCTCCATTACTTCCTTCCTGCTGACAGCCTGCAGAAATGCCGGGGGCATCCTGGCCAGCACGATAGCAGCCATATCAGACACCGTGTGATAGCACCTCGCGACCCTCAGCGCTGTACTCCTCTGGGCTTGGAGGAGGAGGTTCTTACTCTTTTGGGTCTCCAGCACATGTGTATGTCCTAACCTAATCTTTTTTTTTCCCCCGCTTAAGAATTATGACCAGGGTGGGAACCGCTTTCGCATTACTTCCACCCCTGCCACATCGTTTAATATGAACTTAACAAGAAAACATAATATATCGTCGGTTTACAATAATTCAGGGGCCTTTAACTCCTGCGATGTGGTCTTCGGCCTACAAAAAATGAACTTAACTAATTTTTGCTCGTCTTTAGGCTTCGCATTTGCCGATTTCAGGAAAATGATCCTTCTTCTTCTTCATTTCCTCGCACAGGAAACAATTGGGAGGCTCTTTACACTCCTTTGATAGGTGACCAGGTCCTCTACACGTCATGCAGTTCGCGCTCCGATCGTTCAACTTGCAACCTGTCGCTCGATGGCCGTAGCAATGGCACCGGAAGCACCTGATGATTTTCGGTGAATGAAGTCTGACTCTGCAGTATACAAGACCGATTCTAGTCCTGCCCCTCATCACCATATTTGTCGCCATGTGCTCTGGTAGGGATACTGTAGCAATCTGGTTTCCGCTCCAATTTGGTCTCATCCGTTTAATGATGAACTCGGAAGTTGGGATGCCTTCCCTTGCCAATCCCTCTTGTACATCGTTTTGGTCGTCATAGCTACTTATGCCAAGGATCTCAATACTTTGGGTTCCAGATTTGACTCTTACTGTTGACTCAGGACGGTGTCCACAGTGGCCTTGAGTTTTTCAGCTGCTAGTGCTCTTTCCGCTACTTTGCCTACTGAAAGCGAAATAGCTCTGGTTTTGGTGCGTATAATCTCACCGATTCTTACTCCGATTGCCTCAAGATCGACGTTATCTTTAAGCTTCTTTGCAATGGCAGCATAACTGCAGTTGCTCTCGTCTATATCGGTGACAATGATACCTTGCTGTCTGCTTGGTGCAGAGATTATGGTTTTCATCTTCGCCTTTTTTTTGGTTTCCTCTGTTGCCATCGGATTCCTATGTCTAGTTTCGGTCTATATTCCATGGTCCTGAATAGCCGCGTCATCGTTTTGTCTCTTCTTCACCTTCTTCTTTCTGGGAGCTGCGGGGGAACTACTTGCCTCAGGGTGGAGGAGAATACTATTCTCCATTACCCTTAGGGACATTTCCGCATGCCGGGCGCAATGTGGTGCAGCCTATCTACTTCCTCGCTTATTTTTTCACAAGTACTCCTCAATTGTTTTTTCATTGGGCTCACCTTTGCCGTCAGAACCTCAAGCTTTGCAATCCAATACTTTTGTGGTTTATGGACGTTCTTATTTGCCTTTTGGAATTCGTCCATTACACATAAGATTTTCTCCTATTAATTTCTATTTCGAAATCAGTCAATTCTTCCCATATTTTTGTTCCATAGTCTTCATAATCCTTACATTCCGTTTCCAGTTTTCCAGTCTTTATATCCGTGATGGCTGCCCCCCTCCCCGAATCCGTGGGGGCCTTGGTCAGAGGTAAAGTATCCCTGGAGTCTTTAATCATCTTTTGATTTTTAAGGTAAATTTCAACCTTTTTGGACCTGTTGGCACGCCTGTGAAGGCGTGAACCCCTCACCACGACAATGTGGGTCCCTGGGGGGAATGTCCTAACCTAACCTAACCTTTTTTTTTTGTGTTGAACCACGGCGCTACAGGGGGACACTTCACCCTGATGGGTTGTCCTTCCCCTTGTATCCGTATCGTTTATTGAAAACGCGTCGTACATATAGGCCTTAATCTATTAATTTAAGAGCTTCGCTCTACAAAAAAGAAAGGGTAATACTCTATCCTTCTAATTTCCACCCTCGGCTCACATTTTAGCTGACATAACTAACTAGCCTTAATTAAGGTTTCGTTGTCTCACTCGCTCTTCATCTTCTCTATGGGATTGGATGTGTTTTAAAAATCTGTTGACTGCGTTCCAGTTCCTCCGCTTCTTCAGCATGCAACCAATAATATTGTCCGGATTCAGTGTTTTCTTCCATCTCTGCCTCTAGGGCTTGTCTTTCCTTCCACCATTTGTCGCATCTAAAGAAAACGTGCTCCACGTCGTCGACCGGCTCCTGACAGTCCACACAAGTCGCAACGTCCTACTTCCCGATCCTCTTCTAGTATGCTCCAAAACATTCATGGTTAGACAGCAATTGCGTCAGGTGGAAATCCACGGAACCGTGCTTCCTGCTTGTCCACACGTTGATGTCGTTGATCATTCTCCGTATCCATCTTCCGTTCTCTTCATTGTCCCACTCCCTTTGCCATTTGTTCATCGCCTCCCTCCTGATCACCGCTATCACTCGTGTCGGGTCTGGTTCTTACTTCCGTTTATATTTCTCCGCCCTCTCCCATGCTAAAAGGTGAGCTGGTATTAGACCCGCGATTACTATCACTACTGCCGTGGATATCGCGTGATAGGCTCTCGCTATCCTTACTGCAATCATCCTCTGAGGTCTTACTAAGTTTTCAATATTACGGCTGAACACTAGAGCTTCTGACTATATCGGCGATGCGTATAACAATTTTTTCTCCATGACCGTTGACAGGAGCTTCCTCCTCCTCTGTTCCGAGCCACCGACATTGGGCATCAGCCTTGCTAGTGCTGATGCAGTAGTATGTGCCTTCGCCGCCGCCGTCTCTACGTGCTCTTTATAGCCCAGCACCCTGTGAAGTTCTACGCCCAAGTACCTGATACTCTCTTTTATTTCGATGCGAGTGCCCGTGATCGAAAACTTCGGCATGCTGTAACCCTTTTTCGTGGTTAGTATCACAGCCTCAGATTTTCTTATTGATAGTGCTAGGCCGGCGCTTGTCATCCACTCGGCCACTCTGTTCAACGCATCATTCGTTGCAGTCTCCAATAGTCATGTCGTGTGGCCGGTCGACACCACCGCCACATCGTCCGCGAAGGCCACCAGCTCCCTAGACGACATACCGGTCACGTTTCCTCCTGTGTCCATTTCCAGCAACTCATCGTACATAATGTTCCAGAGTAACGGTTCCAGTACAGACCCCTGCGGGATTCCACAGGTAGCAGTTCTCGAGCTTCTCTCGTATGTGACCGTCCTGTTGCTCAGATAACTCTGAATGACACCGACAAGATAGGCAGGTACTCCCTTATCTTGTAGAGCTATGATTATCTTTGGCCATTTCACCGAATTAAAAGCGTTAGTCACGTCCAGAGCTACTACTGCTACCATAACACTGCGCACAGTTTCCTTCGACGTAATGGCCCGGATCCAGCCGCATCCACTACACTCGTGACCCGTTTGATCGTGTCCACCGTCGACCGCCCCCTCCTGAATCCATGTTGGCGATTGTTTAGGAACCTTACTTTTTTTTTTTTTTTTTAAATGGTACCGAGAATCGGGAAGGAATTGTTTGCATATTACTGCCGCCCTTAGGAACCTAACCTTACCTAAGCTAATCTAACCCTCAAACGTGCATCCAGTTCAGAATTAAACGAGATAGGAAATAATCTCGCCGTCCGTACTAAAATAATAAACCACAATACTATGATCTATTTATTCGCGATAATAATTTTACTACATGTAGGTAGTTAACATGTTAACAACAGATCGCATAATTTTTGTACACATCGAATAGGTTTACAAACGATTTGATATAACTGTGACCATTAAAATAAATTTAATATTTTAATTTATTAATGTTTTAAAATGCTCCTTAAGCCCAGTTCACACTACATTAGTAATTTAGTGAAATAACTGGTAATTTAGCAACTAACCATGTACAAATAGTAGTGCCGTAACAATCAAATATTGCACCCGGGGTGCAACTTCAAAATGTACCTTTATGAATTGTAATTTAATAACTATTTAATTCAAAAATATTGTAATTAATAGATATTATTTTCAACAATTGATTCAATTTCTATAAAGAACCTACTTTGAAGTTTTTGTAAATAAAATATATAATATTGATTGTTATAGTTTTTAATATAAAATGCAAATTTTTTCATTTTTGCGCCCTTCCAGGAATTGTGCCCGGGGCGTAGGCACCTCTCTCCCTTTTATATGGCCCTGATAAACAAACCGATTTATTCGAGTTGTGTAGTAAAGTAATTGAATTATTTAATAATTTAGTGAATTCATTTATTTCTAATTTTCTGATCAAGTAACACCCCTGCCACAACTTTAATGAGTACTAACTAAATAGTTATTTTAATTTAATGTATTAGTTGTCCTTGTCAGTGTCAAGATGGCATTTCGTTAGAGTGAAGATCATAGGCACAATTTGGAAGGGGGGCTTGGGTGTGCTTAGCACCCCCATTTTCGAAATAAGCACCCCCAAACGTGTTCATATTAATTTACATTTAAATACTCATTACTCATTAAGTATAGAAAAACAAAGTTTTTATTGTATAAATATATAAATTTATTATTTAAATAATGTTTGTGGAAGTTTGTTCTCTGTCTTTTCGATCCTCGAACTGGATAATAGTAATATGTAGGGTTGTTAGATTTTTAAATCTTTAAAGTGGGACATCATATTGAATGACCCTTTTTTTTATTTTAATAAGAAAACAAAATAAGTATATAATTTTGTAATTTAAATATTTATTGGTACACAAAAATACATTATTACACAATGTATATAACCATACCGATTAGATTACCATTATATAATGATATAATGTACAATATTATTTTATATTTTATTGTTAAATAATATAATATTAAATGTTATTTTCTCTCGGCTTCTATTAGCCGGGATAAACTGAATGATCAGCCGGGACACCGGGACTAGTGGCAAGCCTAGTAGTAATTTCGCCCCTAGTGAAGACACAACGTTTAAATTTGTATCTGAATACATAAATAAATAATAAAGAATACATTAATATATTTGTAGGTTTTAATGTATCAATTCTTTCAATAAATTGTCAATCCCAAATTCGCTTTGACTCTTCAAGTTCTTCTTCTACAGCGGTCATCAAAACCGCATACTTGCCATTTATAACCACATATTTTACATCGTTCAATACCGCACATATTTAATCTATTGTTAAAAAAGGAAATTTGAAAGGTCGATAGTTCAAAATCGCACACATTTGATTAACATTTCTTTTTCTCTGCATACTTTGCATGTACGGTTCACGTTGCCATTTTGTATGATTCCCACTCATAATCGTTTTTTTTATCCTATGACCTATTGGGGTGGTGTTGCATAGCAAATCGGGGGATATTTTCGTTTTTAACTACCCGAGCGAGCGCAGCGAGCGAGTGACCTCCCTCAGTCTCAAGATGCACTCATGTTATTTTAGATAAATGTATACATTATTAATATATATCAATGTGTGCGATATTGAACAATTTAATTTGGTGGACATACGTGGGATTAATATAAAAAGTGTGTGGTTTTGAACAATGACCTGTTTTTGAAAGTGTGCGATTATGAAAGTCGCCTTTTTTCTACCTCTTCTACCATCAGGCACATAATTTAGGAGGTGGCAATCGATCTTCCCAAATATCGTATTGTATTAACGACGAACTAAAATATACGGTGTATTTCACTTTATTTCACATTATTTAATATAAGTGATGACAGAGTAGTGAGAATAGCCGATGGAACTTGGTCAAAAATTGTTGAAAAAAGTTATTAGAACACATTTTAAGAACATTTTGATTATAATTATAAGATTAGAGTCTAATCATTAGACTCTAACTGCTAAAGTTCAAATAATATTAATTAATAATAAATTTTATCTATATCGGTGAGATTGTACTCGTATAATCAAATTATGTGTTTACTGTTCACTACAGTTTGCAGTTTGCAATTTTCATCTCTCCAGAACTGACTATTTGAATAAAAAAAACATGTGTATCAATAAATCTTGACTTATATAACGTTTTAAATTATTAGTAAATAATAATATACAATTTTATATATTAGTATATTAACTAAATCAATTGATTTTATTTTTTTTTTTTTTTTTTTTTTAATTATTACAATAAGGTATTCCTAGCTTACGCTATCTATACCTAGAGATGAAAGATAAAATACATTTTGGCGTAATTAAGTGCGATAAATAAATAAGTTACAATTTTACATTAGATGATAACAGTAGTTAGAGAATTAATTAGATAGTGTCTTGAGGAATTAGGTCATGTGGGCGACCTCGTTTGAGACGGCGCTGTGGAGGTGGTCTGGAGTTGATGTGGTAGTGCATTGAGCCTGTTGACCTATGGATGGATTCGAAGAAGCTCACAGCCGTGAGCTTGATGTGGTCTTGAATGGTTGAAATTTTAAGATCTTTGTGTATGCTTGAGTTCCTTACAAACCATGGGGCGTTAGTTATCGTTCTTAAGACTTTGTTTTGAAATATCTGCAGTTTTTTGAGATGAGTTTGTGCGCAATTACCCCAAACAGGGCAGGCGTAAGTGATTAATGGACGTAGTACTTGCTTATAAATAAGTAGGGAAAGGTTTTTTTGTAGGGAAGACTTTCTGTTTAAGATAGGGAAGAGCATCCCTAAACGTTGATAGGCTTGTTGAAGTTTAGTTGAGAGGTGTGGCCACCAGGTTAATCTTTTGTCCAATGTTACACCGAGGTACTTGACGGATGGCTTCCATGAGATTGGCTCATGGTTAAAAATTAACGGTGGTGGAGTAGGATTACGGCGTAGACTGAATAATACACTTACGCTTTTTGATGGATTAATTGATATTTTCCAGTTCTTGCACCAGGCAGATAATGTATTTAAGTGGTTTTGTAGGTGTACAGATATTGCTTCTGGGTTGCGAGATTCAGAGTAGATGACAGTATCGTCCGCAAAGAGGGCTATGTTTGTGTGCAGTGATTGCGGGATGTCGGATGTGTAGATGTTAAATAATGTTGGGCCAAGTATAGATCCTTGTGGGACGCCAGCTACGATTGGTTGGAAAGAAGAAAAGTTGTCATTTATTTTAACAGAAAATTGCCTGTTAGATAGAAACGAAGTTAGGGAGTTGAGTAGGTAATATGGTGTGTTGATAATTTTGAGCTTGTACAACAACCCATGATGCCAAACCTTATCAAAGGCTTTTGATATGTCAACGAAAACGGCACCCGTGTGACAGTGTTTTTCATATGAGTTGCTTATATGTTCAGTTATGCGCATGAGTTGCTGTGTAGTTGAATGATGTGCTTTGAAACCAAATTGGAATTTTGGAATTGTGTCTGTACAGTTTAGATAATTTTGCAGTCTTGAGAGGATGACTTTTTCGAAAATCTTAGATAACGAAGTTAGCAGACTAATTGGTCTGTAACTGTCGGGGTCTGATTTGTCTTTTCCAGGTTTTTTTATGAGTATTATGATTGCTTTTTTCCAGTTATCCGGAAAGTGACCAAGGCGAAGGAGCGAGTTAAATAGAGAAGTCATGAACATAATTGCCTTATTAGGAAGTTTTTTGTACATAAGATTCGTGATGTTGTCGTGGCCAGGAGATTTTTTATTAGGTAGCCTTTTGATTATTGTTTTAATTTCACCAGGTGTAGCAAAGTTGATTGAATTTTGTACAGAGAAGTTTGGTGATCTCAGAACATCTAAAACCCTAAGATCATTAGGGTTGTGTGCGTACTGATTCAGGGAGAAAGTATTCGAAAGGTTTTCCGAAAAAAATTTGCATTTATCCGCGTCAGAAATTATGAGATGAGTTGGAGTGCGAAGAGGAGGAATGCAATTTGTCTCTTGGTTTAAAAGATTTTTTGTGACTTTCCATAGGCTTGAGTCGTTTTGATGAATATTTGACAAGAACTTGCTATATGAATTTACGCGGAATTGTTGAAGGGCGGTTTGCACTTGTTTAGTAAGCTTGTTTAACGTTGTTTTGGCTGCTGAGTTTCTCTGGTTTTGCCAAGCACGTCTGGCGATGTGTTTTTGTTGGATTAAAGTCAATATGAACAGTGGTAGTGAACCGTGATTTTTTTGAATTGGATTTTGGGGTGAGGTGACCGAGCACGCCCGTGCAGCATCAGTAACGACTTCGGTGAAATGTTCAGCAATTTTGTCTGCTGCTAAGACAGTAGTTATATTTTTTGGAATAATTAATTTATTATTTATATAGTCTGAGTAAGTGCACCAATTTGGTTTACCTTTGAAAAGTGAGACATTTGAGCGGTAAAATTGCAATGGAGAATTTAAATGTATTATTACTGGATTGTGATCTGAATCGAGTTCAGAGAGGGATTCTTGTACGACGTTGAATTGAATTGATTTGGTTACAAGAATGTCTAGTATGTCAGCAAGTCTATTCATATCCGAAGGAAAATAAGTTGGTGAGCTTGGTGCAGATACTATACATGTAGAGGTAGATATGTATTTATGTAGTTTAATACCGTTTGGATTCGAGACACGGCAACCCCAATTAGTATGTTTCGAGTTTAAATCACCGGCCATTATAATGTTATTGTGTAGGTTCATTAATTTGTCGTAATCGGCGATGTGCATTGTGCGGCTTGGTGGTTGATAAGCGCTGACGATTAGAATAGATCGATTATTAAAATTAATTAGCACTGCAGTGGCTTCTAAGCTCTGAAGAACAGGAATTGGGAAATGTTGGTGTTTAATTTTGTTGCGTAACAGTATTGCTACGCCGCCCATAGAGCGTGTCGGCGCGTTACGATCCGCGCGGTACATTGTGTAGCCGGGGAATTTAATTTTGTCCGTGTGTGACAAATGTGTTTCGGTTATGCAAGCTATGTCAATATTATGATGGTTAAGAAATGCCATTAAGGAGTTCCTTTGGGATTTAATACCGTTGGCGTTCCAATTTAGCAAAATTGCGTTATGGGGAACCATGAGTGTTTTGATTTAGGCTATTTATGATGACGGGCAGATTTTCGATTATTTTCTGCATGAGTTGAGTGATGAAGGTATTTATAAGTGGTAGGAGCGTTTTCATGAAGCCGTTGTCGCTATCTGCGTTGTTAGTTGAATTACTGTTGGAGTTATTTTTGCATGCAGAGGCATACGTAATATGATCATTAGTGTTATCTTTGTTAGTATATACATGCTGATTAGCCGGTTTAGGCATTGAATTACTATAATTATTGTTATGGCGAGGATTAGCGACTGTTTTATTTTTGTTTTTTGTTATATCTTTATAAAATGTACAGCCTCTGTAACTAGCTGGATGGTCACCGTTGCAATTGACGCATTTAGCAGGAGTTTTTAGAATTTTTTGACATTGGGTATAGTGATGGTCGCCCGCGCATTTAACACACCTGGGCGGTAAATGACAAAATTTTTTAGTGTGCGAGAATCTTTGGCAGTTTGTACACTGAGGGATGCCAGTTGATGGTTTTCTTGGCTCTACGGAAACTACACAGTGTAACAATCTATTTAAAGAGTAAATGTCGGGTGATGATTTTTTGAGGAGAACGGCGACGATTGGAATAGGATTTTTATAACGGTTTTGGAGACGTGTCACGGTGTCTACTTCGAAGTTAAGTTCTTTCAGCTCGTTGAAAATCATTTCCTCCGTTATCGGAATTGGGAGGTTCCTGATGACAACTGATAATTGTTTTTCAGTTTGGAATTGGTAGGTATGATATTTAATTTCAGATTCGTTGAAACTTTTTGTAAACGATCTGTAATCTTCGATTGAGCTTAGGTTTAATTTTAATGAATTTTTTGTATGTGTGACTGAGAATTCGTCAAAAGTTTGATTAGATAAAGAAGTATGAAATGTTTCGAAATTTGAAATATCGTAGACGTAAATTGGCGGTATTTTGGGACTAACCTGTGCGTCCTGTGCGTTGTCGTTTGTGGAAACGCCGTCTTGGTCAAGTTCGTCGTCGATGTTTTGAAGCGGAGTAAATTTGTTTTTGCTTTGAAAGGGTGGAGTAAGTGGAGCTGCGTTTGTTCTCTTTCTTGGGGCGTGTTGTAGAATGCGGGTTTGGGGAGACCCGCGACCCCTATTTGAAGGCATGTTAAAACGGTTACGAAGTATATATGTTACGGTAAACAGAGCACGGAGGACAACCTGCTACGACGGCTACTGATAACCAACTGATTTTATTAATTTAATTAATAACATAAATATTAATACCTTTTTTTTTTTTTATTTAGTTTTTTAGTTTTACTTACATAGAAAACTATAAAAGTCTAAAACTCTAAAATTAATCGTAGTGGGCAGAATATAAAATTATAATATATAAATTCTAAACAAATTACTTATCGTAATTCTGTTTCGTTCATCGGCATCACTTAATGCTATATTATTAATACTTATTCAATTTGAAACGTTATTATGAAAAAATAAAAATAATTATTTCAATTGAAAAAACAATTTCAACAAATTTCAGTTTAGCGTTACTGTAAAGTTATGTAGTTTATATAGTGTTAGGTGTATATATATTTTTTCCAAATTTCAACAATTCTATATTATTAATATAATTATTATTTTAATTTGGTCATTATCAAATCATTAATTTATTTGAAATGCCAAGGACACTTAAATTATGAGAGTGCTATAAAATTGTACCTAAAGACTATTTATTTTTTTTTCTGGTATTCAACCTTTAAGGTTGGTTTTGCAATTGGACCTACACTCTCCACTTCTCTCTTTTCTCAGCTAACACTCTTCTAGTCTCTAAATACTATAGGTAAGATATATTCACAGTATATTGGTCTATTAATAACTAGGTGTAATTTAAGTACAAATTATCATAAACTTTAATCGGCTATAAATTATAAATCAAGTTATACAATTAGCTATTACTATTTTATTGACAAATATATTCTAATACTATTTACGATCATCACTAATACTTATTTACTTCAATTGCGACGTATGCCGTTGAGGTTTTAAATTTATTGGACTGTGTGCGTCACATCCTGGTTTTTAGGATTTTGCCTATCCCCTTTTATCAAATATTCATGCACTAGTGATTCCATTCATTACCAAAAACAGACCGTGATGTTCTACAGTGACTATTATAAAATACGATTTTTCTATAGTATGCACGTCTACTTCGTCTACGTGTGCGAGTAGAAAATACGTACATGTTCATCGTCCATGATTAACCCGAGTCCATACATAATATTTTGTTGTACTGAATTTATTATTTTCTACTGAATGTTTTATAGGTTTTACAATGGTCATAATAAACATAGGAACCGGAAGTCATACAAAATATATAAAATTATACACAATTGCTGCAATAATATTTGCAACATTAAATAAAAGGTATATTCGTGTTAACGAGTTAACCTATAATATATTTATATAGGTTTGTAGATTTTATTATTTACCTATAATTACTAATATTAACTACTAAGCTACAACGAATAAGAAACTTTGTTCAATGAATATAGTAATTTTTGGTACACATCTGTCATACGTTTTCAAATGATTATAGATTTTACAGTTGTTACAGGTATCAAAATAAACATTGCAGTTGTGTGCATTTTAAAATTTTTACTTTCAATTTACGAGGCGAAAGCTTCAAGGTTATTTTGTTTTATTTTTAAAGTAGGGCCTAGATATATTTTAACCAACTAAATTAAACGTAATAATTACATAGTTATAATGTTTTATCTTATTTATATTTAGGTATATCATATGCAATATATTTACTGAAAATCTGATTACCGTCGCAGGATTACTATGTAAATACATACGTATCATGTATACGACATACGTCATGATTTGTTATGGAATTTCTCTAACCCATGCAAGGTTTAAAAATTTTACTGATATAGTTAGTTCAGCAATGTACAAAGATACTGTAATTTTCTAGATATTGTATAGTGAAATCTTGAAATTCAAAAATTGAATTACAATTGTTTTACATTAAATTGTTTTATTATTGTATTATTCGACTGGTTGGAATATTATAACAATACTGTTTATTGAATTAACCATTAGTATTATACAACTTGTATATAATATAATTATTAATTAGGTTTGATGCTTAAATAAAAATGCGTTTTAACATTTTTTTATGTAACTAACTACGTATCAACGATACATTTAAAATGTTTTGAATTTGTACTGAGTAATTTAATATAGACTGAAATACAATATTGTCAAAAAATATAATTATTAAAAATTATGATAATTATTCAATTTTACCGATAAAATGAGTGATCACTGTTTTCTGAACACCTAATTTTTGTCCTGAATTTTTAATTAAGCATATGTGAATTAAATCAATGTGTGCGTATATGCCTACACTTGCGGTGCACATTATACACGCCTGAGGGCGCTTGTAGGCCTATTTTGTATTTTATTATTTCAATATTTTATACACTATACATTGACGCAGTATATTATTAGTTACCAGCGGTGTTTTGTATATGAAGGCATTAGTCCGGTCCCGGTCGTTTGTGTTTTGGTAGTAGGTGGACAATCAATGTTTGACCAACAGAACAGTTGGAGATTACCGGTATCGCTGGTGATTAATTTTAAATGAACAGAACATTTTCAAATACAATTCAATGCGACTACAGTGCATGAGAGTGTGTAAATGTAAAACTTAAATTTATCGTAAGTACAAATTATGCGTTTGTTGAACTTTTACTTTAAATAATCAGTATGATATAACAGAATAAGAATTCTAAAATATTTTACCTTGTATTATGTAAAAAAATCAAATCGCTATGCGTTAATTATGTTTTTATTTATTTGTATTTTAAAATACAATTATTATTGTAATACAATAATTATTATTGTTTACATTATTTTCTTATTGAAATCCAGTGGAGCTGTAGGTGTTTGATATTCGTAATTTCTTTATATTTCATTGTCATAGGACATATATAATATTTAGAAGTTTATTTAAAACGACAGTTAATTAATTACTTACCCATTAGTGAAAAAAATTGTTATTTTAATGATTAAATTTAAGTAAAAACTAATGTTATTTTTATATCGGAAATATATGTATAGTTTGGAATGTTTTCAATACCTGTACATTTACCTGCAATTCCTTATTTTAAAACCACAAATATTTTAATTTTTTGAAACATTTACTAAATGCAATCGATTAAATGTTTCAATTTCTTAAATGATGAAAGAGTGTATAATCAATTTTATAATTATTAAAAATTGTCGGTTGAATAATAAAAATTAAAATAAAAGATTCCAAATGTTTTTTTAAACTGAAAAACTATAAGATAAAACGAAAATTTATATTTTTAATATCTACATCAAATCAATTTTTATTTAGTTATAGCGTAAATATTTTACATTGCACATGCATACATTTTTAAAATAAATTTACAAACTATTAGGTATTATACAATAGGCAATAGATGTTCATATATTATACCTAATTACTTATTTTGTCTTTTTTTAACAATGTAAGTAAAATATAAATTGCATAAAATGTATTATTGAGTATACATTGATGTATATAATATAATTAATATAATTCAAATTTACATTTTTGAAATAATTATGAATAAAGCCCAGATTTTTATACAAAAAAATATTGTTGAATATGCACATATTTATGTAGGTAAAAATTTAGAAAAATGTAAAGAATAATAGGTATGCAAAAAAAATTCTTTATTATGTGCTAAAAAAATCAGTAAAAATATATTACATCGTACAAGCTATTATAATTTACTATTATTTACAAGTTATGGAACAAGTAATTATGAATAAATTATATAAATTTAAAATTAACAAGATACCAATCGGGTAACCCAGCAACACCAATCGGGTCATAAACATAAAATTGAAGAAATTCAACACAAGTTTTTACGTTTCCTCTCATTTAAATATTCCATATTTAAAGAACCCCATTCTTCATACTCTCCATTATTAACGTTTCTCAACATCAAAACACTTGAACAACGTCGTATGCGATTTATACTTTTCTTATAAACTATTTATAGGACTTATTGAGTGTCCTGAGTTTCTAAGTCGTTTCTCCTTCTATGCTCCGCCTTGTAACTCCCGGTAAAAAAACACTTTTTATTTTAACAAAGAAGTCACTAATTACGCAAGCAATACTCACCATCTTAGAATTATGAAAACTATTAACAAATTAAATATCGATGTGTTCATATCATCAAACTTTAACTGATTCAAGTTATATTGTAATTTATTACTTGTTAATTCATAGTTATAAGTATATTATATTATAATTTATATTGTATATCATTGTTATTTTTTGTTTTTTTCTCTTTTTTATTCGCTTTTTGTTTAAGACTATTAACGAACGATTATTATTATTATTAATATTTATATAATTGGGCTTGGCCCGTATAAAATTTAAATAAATAAATAAATAAACAAAAAATATTAATTTTGGAAAGAATATCAAAAGGAAGTTATAAAATATGATTTCAGATTTTTAAAATAGAAGTTTTTGCAGTTGTCTCGCAGCATAGATTTATACTTAGAAAAACTTCTTTCTACATCACAGGATATTATTAGCAAATATTTAAAAAATTATATGTCTTCAGGTAACAACTTTACAATGCTTTCATTTTCGTCGTCGCTTAATATTTCACAAATTTTTTTAACTTAAGAATATACAGGATTTTTAGAAACGCTTGTAACAGTTTATGTTTAGCAAATTCTATGTCTATTCCTCTTTTTTTTTAAATAGACACAATTAAGATATTTTCTATTTATTATTTATAAAATATGCATTCTTTATAAAATTAAATATAATTATGCAATTTTTAATTAAATATGAAAAATATGGAAAAATAAACGTATCCATATGAATCTATTCAGTGCGACATTTGTAATCAAAATTATTCTAGGTGAATCGTAAAATATACATTTGCATGAATATCCGTGCCCTAGTTATGATTAAAAAAAAACTGTATGGATGTTATAGTGAATAAGGACATTACATATGCATGAATCTATTTAAAGACAAATATATTTTCACAGATGATTGTACATTATGCCCAATTCAGAAGTAAATACACCAAATGAAAATAATAGTGCACACTGTAAAACAATTTTCAAACAAACATTTAAATTTGTCAAAAATATACCAGAACAAAGAATTTCACCCGAAGGATTTTTAATACGAGACTGCGGTTGCGTCATGAGATTTTTACCGAATTTAGATAACAAATTAAGTAAATATGCAATAAGTACAAACGTTGTTTATTGAAATTAAATCTTGTTATTTGTTCATTAGATAAGATTAAATTACAGCCCACACCTGTTATCAAAAATCAACATATAAAAAACAGTAGTCATATTCAAAATCGTAAACCTTTAAACCAAGCAAAAATAATGACAAAAGAAATGTACAAAAAATGTTTTAGCATCTAATATTTTAATTTCTTTTAATAATTAATTTTAATGGGTTGTTTTAAGGAATAACCAAAAGAATATTGAAAAAAGCATGAATTTAGAAGACATTGAATGTAAAAAAGCATACACCCAGCATACTTCATTGTAAGCTATACTATTAGTAACACTGATATTTAATTCATGAAATATTATGTTGACTTATTCAATCAATTGTTAATAATTTTAATCTGAGTGATTAAGAAAACTCAAGTTTTTAAAAATGTATATTATTAAAATGCATATAAATAACCTAGTATAATTGAGACAAAGAAAGTATTGAGTTATAGCAATTTGATTGAATCATGTTTAACCGGCTATTATTATTTTTAGGTATCAATCAACATTTTGGATGGAACCAAGAGTAGTTCCTATTAAATATACCACTGAAGTAAATTTTAGCTCGGAATCTTCTACAAAAAAGTTTACTGAAACAATTGATTTGCAGGTAATAGAAAGAATATTTTTCATTCTCATATTGAAGAGAACTAATGTGTAAAATTAAACATAATATGAGATATTATACATAAGATATTATCTTTATGGTAAATACTTAATTAAACCCCACTTCAATAGCTTAAATAATTTATATTATTGGCTAGATTTTTGAACTGATATAATATTTTTATTATATTAGTTCATCATTTTAATAATGTATAATTTTACAATATTTTTAACATTTTTTTTTTCAGTATACATAATATAATTTTCATTTTAGATGAAATTAGTTCCTTGTCCATATACTCACCAAATTGGAATTACAAAACGTTTTAAAACATCTATTGAGAAGAGAATTCAGTCGGAGTATACAATACCATTGAATAATTATATTTAATAGTTATAATTTTACATTAAAGAATATAAATTTAAAATATTAAAAGCGAACATATACATAACAATAAATATTATTTTAATATAAAATAAACTAAGGCAATTAAACCACAACATGTATGATATACTTAATAAAGAGATAAAATGTTTACAAATAAAAAAATGTAATACTACAATTTAATAATTATACTTATTGGATGTCACTTTTAGAACTGGTAATTATTTTTCCTCCAGTTTCACATGGTATACTAGGTATTTGCCATCCTTGTATAGATATTTCCTAGAAAAATTGATAAAATATAGAACTAGATATTATTAAACCAGTTTGAGTACTAATACTTTTATAATTTTTTCAATTTCTTGTATTCATTTCAATTTTTTTTTTATAATAGTTACTCAAATTGGGAAAAATATGTAATTTTATATGATAAATTTATATAATTTTTCGTACATAATTTTTCAACAGCAATATTTTTACAATGTATTGTTACAGAAGATAAGAGGAGGAGATTTAGATAGACTGTGAAATGACAATATTCTCATTTGTCAAATGTAAACCTTTACCAAAAAATATTACTCTCTAAACTATTAAGTAAAAATTCATAAATTTAAAACGGCTGGGCCGATTTGGCTCAATTTTTTTTTTTAATTGTTCGTAATTGCCAGGAGATTTTTACGAAAAAAATATTTTGGAAAACTCTTTTTTTAAAATTTTTTTTAATGATTAATTTTTTAAGTTTCGGAATGTTTTATCGAATTGAAAAAGCTACAGCAAGCTTTAGCTTATAAAATTTTCCATATGAAATAATTAATCGTTAAAATGGGGCCATCGGCCATCACCAAAAAAATGGATCAACATGGAGAATGAGTTACAGTGTTTGTTACCATACTCCTCTAAAACGGCTTAACCGATTTTAATGAAATGTTGTATATACATTTGGTAAGTTTGTGAATAGGCTTTTATCTATTTTTTATACTCCTAAGTGCTATTGTTTAATAAATCGTAGTTTAATTTAATAATTTTTGACCAGGTCGATAACTGCGCAATTGAAAATAAATTATTAAATGATACTATTAAAAAACTATTAAAAACTATTAATTTTATTTTTGGTATTAAATGACGGGTATTGCATAAATATTAAACAACAAGATCCAGCAACAAGTACTAAAATAAACAAGAATGTTAGTTCCAAGGATTATTATGCATATCGGTTGATGATTAGATGCAATCAGGACAACGTTATTCTACGAGGTCGTGAGCTTAGTCAACAGTTTATGGTCGACATGTATGTAAAGATAGAGAGCGAACAACTACGATACTTGCGATTCAATCAAAAAAAGCTGCGTACGGAAGGTTCTCAAATCAACAAAGATATAAAATTTGTTACCAGGAGACTTGGTGTCATACAAATCTATTGATACAGTTGGCAATGCTACTGAAGCTGTAAATTATCCAACAGAATTTTTAAACTCATTGGATTTACCAGGCATGCCACCGCATAATTTACAACTGAAGGTTGGATCTCCGGTTATTTTGCTTCGTAATTTGAACCTACCACGTTTGTGCAACGGTACGCGATTAGTCATTAAAAAATGAATAAAAAATTTTATCGAAGCCATCATTTTAATGGCAAATTCTGAGGTGAAAATATATTATTACCGCGAATCCCTATTATACTCACAGATGTGCCAATACAATTTAAACGCCTTCAATTTTCAATTAGATTGACATTTGCAATGACTAAAAGTCTCAAAGCCAAACGATGTCTGTCTGTGACTTAGATTTGAGCACATCATGTTTTTCACACGGACAATTATACGTGGCGTGCTCTCAAACCATCCAGTTTGTTTGTGTTGGCAAAAGATGGCATAACAAAAAATATTGTACACTTTGTTGCATTAAGGGATTGATATTGTTTTTTACTAATGTTATCATAATTAGTGATATATATATATATAATTTTAAAAGATCAATTTTAATAAATTATTAAAAAAATAAATGTTTGATGTTTAATAAATGTTTTTTCATTTTTATATTTCGTCACCGTTCACAGGATTACCATACTACTTATATAATACATCCATACACACTTGTATTTAATTAGTTATTTTTTTCTAGCAAAATATTGTCTAGTAATAATTTATATGACAAAACAAAGTTTGTCGGGTCAGCTAGTTTTAAATAAAATATTAGTTCTACATTAAATTAAAAATTAACATTCAATAAACATTTTAAACAAAATGAAAAATTTTATTTTAAATAAGTTCAGAATAATTATTCAGTTTTGTATAAGACTTAAGCTTAAACTATATTAATCATAATTTGTGACATAATATTTTGAAATAATAATAATAATAATGATAATATAGCAAATTTTTCTTCACTAATTTAAATGTTATATTGTTAGGTTTAATATTAAAGTAAACTGTCCAACTATCAAACAAAAAGAGAAGAGCATTATTTGTGTTTATTTGGTAATTTTAATTTTTAAGTATTTTTAATTGTAATATTACACATATTACTCATAACTTAAAAATTTGAATATCGTAAAAGAATTACACCAACAAAACACAAACACAAATAATAGTCTTTTCTTTATTTCATAATAATTTATAAGACAGAAACAACACATGTAAGTATAGCATCCTCCAAAGTTAAATAGACCATAACCATAACCATAGACCATAACTAGATTTATATTAAAATATTTTTAATATTTTTTTTAAATTTGATTTTGTACGGTTATCAAAGTTATTAATATAATAACATTGACTCATAAAGAATATTTATATTCTTGTGATAATATTGCTAAGAATTAATTTTAATTTATAATTTTGAACTATACCTGTATTTCATTTAAATGGGATTGTTCCTTTATAGTATGTTCAAAACTACTTCCAGCCACAACATGCTTTTCTTGTGACATACCTAAACATGCATCTAATGAATGCAATGATACTGTTTCTGCAGAATGAATGTCCCAAGAATCAACATCTGTGCAAGTAGAACTAGTATGAGTTCTTTCTGCAGGTTGTATAATCTATAAATATAATTTTTTATTATATTACATATAATAAATATATTATATATAAATAATATATTATATTGTAATAATATATTTCAATATAATGGTAGTAATAATTAGAGCCTGGATTTATATGCATTTAAAAAGTGTCAAATATGATGCAAATATGCAAAGAAAAGGTGGCTAAATATGCAATTATATGCATTATTTTACTATTTATAAAATGTGATTTTTTTTTTTGAAAACCATGTTTTTATACCAAATAAAATTCTAATTATTTTATTAAAAAAAAAAAAATGATAATATTCACTGATTAATATTTTAAATCATTTAAATCAATCTAAGACTTATAAAAAACTAAAAAACGAGAATAAAAAAAAAAAAAAATATTTTAGATAATTTGAAGTTACCTACTACCAAAAAACTAATAGAAAACTTAAAAAAAAAATACAAATCTTTTAAAATATTTTTGAAACTTAATACCTATCATGTCAATTCATACTCTATTCGAGGAGATTAAAAAATTTACTGTAAATTAAAATAGTTAATTTATTAAAAGTGGATTAAATATACATATTATATGCATTTATGAACAAATATGCAATAATACTCGAAATATGCAAAATATGCAATATGAAATTTGGTGTGATTTGAATCGTGGACATTTAAAACCTCCATAGATATATGGATGATGATACACTTAGTATGATGATCATACACTTAGTACAAATATGCAAATGCATATAAATCTGGGCTCTAGTAATAATCAATAAATATAAAACAACAAATAATATTTACTTGAGGTGTCATTGTCCATGGTGGTAAATTTGAACACATAGGATCAAAATCATCAATACTAACTGACATTTTTGTATCTGTTTGATTAGAATCATCATTAATAGTGTACACTTCTTTTAGTACTGAAAATTGTTCCATAAATTCATCCTATGAAAATTAATAAACAAAATGTATGTTAATTTAACAATAACACAGTAAAATATGGACTATTAAACAAACATCATATTATGTTATATATCATTGTAATTTTCTTAAAAAAATATTATTTAAGTGAAAAATAATAATTATAATACATTATTTAATAATAATAATGTACTCAAATGTTTTCTATCTATTATTTGCTCAATGATCTGTTAAAATAAGCAAAATAAACAAATTTCTTTGGGAAAAATAGAACGAAAAGATAAATTATGAATAAAAAGTATTAAAATGAATTTATAAATAAATACCTTAAAATTAGACATTTCTTTTTTTAACTTTATTGCATCTTCCACAATCAATAAATTTCTTCTTTTTAAATCTGCCAATAAGGCCAACTGTTCAAACATTTGATGCATTCCCTAAATTTAATATTTCATTTAATAGTTTTAAACAGATAAATAGTTATAAATTTAAAATATAAAGTGTTTTTACTCACCTCACAGATTATTAAAGCAGAATCCCAAGTATCAGATACCAATGTTCCATTCATATACTGTTCGAATTCTTCAGTATTCATACTCAGTAGTTCGGCATTTATCTTTTCAATAAATGATACAGCACAACACTACAAAAAATTTAAATATAAATTAATGATAACTGAAGATATAATGTTGTTTTGCAGTGAAATTTTATATTTTACTCATATCTAACTTATCAAAAATTAGGCATGTGTAGGGTTTTTTGAAGAAATATCTATGAATGTTTTAAAAAAAATTTACTGCATAATGATTAAAATAATAATAATATAATAAATGAAACCTATGGAAGTTAATGCTTATTATATTATCCAAGAATCAAAATAAATTACATTACCAGATTAGTAAAATAGTAGCCAGCTTCTCCAGACATCAGCCTTGATGCATTACAAAATCTTGTAACATAATGCAAATTTGACTTTAGTCTAACGGGGTTTGCTTTAAGAACAACAAATATGAGAACTGGTAGGAAATCATCAGCTGATGCAGGACCTTTCACACCATTGTTTCCACCTTGTAAAACTCCAAATATATGCCGACAGCATCGAACAACACAAGCTAATTTATCTTGTGGTGCTATTGCAGAGTCCATATCTAGTAATTCTAAAATTGCTTTATATACCAATTCAATAATCTGAGCATTTGTTTTGTCAATATCACAATCAAGGTGTTTGGCATTCACCCAGTTTAATTGACGAATCCTAGAATTGTATGGCTTAAACATTAATTGGATATACTTAAAAAAAAAAATATATATAGATATTTTGTTTATAGTTAAAATAAAACCATTAAGGTTTGAATTTTATAAAACCAATGAAATTTATGGTAATTATACCGGAACATTTTACATTGAAATGACTATAAGTTTAGAAACAAAGAGATAATCAAGAACAATTAAATTAATTAATTTTCGTCTATAATATAATAAATTCATTTTTATACTAAATATATTCTTGTTTTATGAAATATAATTTGACTTGACGATAACTTACCGTTTTTGAATACATAAATCTTCTTCTTCATCCGCCAGAGTCATACAAAATAAATATTTATACAGCTTAATCATAGAATATTTCTCGGCATAATCCAAAATCTGTTCTTTTTTTTCATGGTCTAATTCTGAAAGTAGAATAATTTAAGAATAAAATTATACTTTTTGAAAAATAAGTAAACTATTAGGCGATGCAAATAGTTCAAATAAAAAATTGATAAAAAGTAAAAAAAAAATTGTATGAACAATTTTAAAATGTTTAGAGAACTCTATATATATAGCATATAGAAATAAAATGGTAAATAACAGTAGTGGATTACAATTTTAGAGTCATTTTAGTTTGCATATAATATTAAGTATATGAATAAAATTGTTACAAATTGAAATCTGTGATTATAATTTTTAAATAAGAATTATCAAAAGATAATGAAAAAAATTAATTTGATTAGTATTATACTATAAACTATATTTGGCTACAATTCAGTTAAATGGCCAAAAAAAAAAGCAACAAAATATTGTCTTGCATTTATAAAATTACCATCATAAGAATAATTATTATTCAGCATATCTAGGATATTTTGATAAAAATGTTGAGTAAGTTCTGACTGCAAATCCACAGGGCTATGTAAATGTGACATCATCATCATTTGACAAAAATTACGGATTTGTTTTTTTAAATCAGAACGTAATGATTTTGGTTCAGACAAAAGAGACAGATATTCTACATCAACTTGCTCAAGTTTCTTTGCAATAAGAGGATCATAGTCTTTCTTACTTTTTTCAGAAATATCATCTGAAAATAAAATAAGATATTATAATTTATTATATTTAAATATATTGTTTATGTGTATATGTATAACAAGTTTATTTATAAAACATACATTTTCAAAAAGTTAAATACAGTACTTATAATGATTAAAAATATTTTAAAAAAAAAGTATAAGAAATAACATATTATATAAGATATTTAAGTACATTGATAATTTAAAAATGTAGAATGCAGTGAAAAATACACACTAAATTATTATTATATACAAACCTTTAGATTTAATAGTGTTGAACATTTTCAAGTATGATAGTTTTGATTTTTTTTCAGTTAAACCATTCTTTTTAAAATCTGGTTTTGCATTACTCTTGTTTATTTGTACTTTTCTATAAAAGTTATAAAATTGAACTATTAAAAATTCAAACAGTTTTATACATTAGTTTTTCATTGTAATTATATAATCTACAACTTCTATTTTAGTAAATAACACTAATCTAATGCCATGTATATTGTAAATGTTGTACATTTCTTTGTTAAGTATAATTAGTAATTATTAATAAAAGTATATAACTATATCATCATATTAAAAGCAGAACTTTTTTGTTTATAATTTTGTAGTTTTAAAACAATTTTATTCATAAAACTAGTATATTTATATGTAGACTAAATAAAAATACGGAATATTAATGAACTTCATTAAAATATAATACAATTTAAATATAATACTATATAATATAATATTATATTTTCAAAAACTATAACTTACTTAGGAGAAGCATTCATTCTTCTTTGTTTTTGTATATCTTTATAACATTTTGAGCAAAAGCCATCCCATTGTGGATTACCATAATAATCACAACCATTTGCTTTTTTACATTTCAATTCGGCTTCTCCAATGCGAAAGCTACCTTTTTTAAAGGATATCATTATGATGTCAAATGTAAACCTATAAATAAATATTATTACAGTTCTCTTATATATATATATATATATATATACAATGTCAATTAAAAAAACACCTAATTACATTAAAACTAGATTTTTATAGCTTATGAAAATATTTAACCAATGATTATTTGGATATTTTAAAATAAAAGTACTTGGAATATTTTCGTATTCAGTAATTCAAATCAAACAGTAGGGTGACATATGGAAAATGAGATGATAAATTTTCTTAAATAGCAATGTTTGTAATCTGAAGTTTAAATCATATAGTAATTTATACAAACCAGCTGTCCCAACGAGAAATCTATTGGAAATAACGCCTCTGCAATAACGAATTAATAAAAGCAATTCAAAGCGAATTGTGATCGATAAAATAGGTTCGTAAATTCATAATACTCATTCATAACACTGATTAAAATTTGAGATACAACCAAAATCCAAATATAATGTAATTATCAAAATGCATATCAGATGTGATGATAACATTTGATAACAAAAAACCGTAAGTAACTTCGGTAAATAACAATGATAATCACTGGTCGCGACATTTGTACCAACAAATATTTATTTCAGTTTTCTTGGCATTCTATAATATATTATTTTATTTTCTATTTAGTATTTTATTTTTTCTTCTTCTATATAATATGTAATGAGTAAACTTAACATATAACTAAATTTATTTAAAAAAAAAAAATTAAACCAGAAACAAATATTTCGCGATGAAACAAACGATTTCGAGATTTCCATGTCACTAGCCCCAATTAGGATGATAGGGATTCATAATGATCTATGTTACAAATGACAAAATACTTATTTTTTATAGAGTACCTACTATTTTTTCTCGCATATACGCATGCCAAAAAGTTAATCTTAAAATGTTTAAATTTGTTTTGAAATTAAAGTTTAAGTTAGGATAAATGTAAACTATTAAATATGTAGGTATACAGATTTTAGAACTTCAAATAAATCAAGGTAAGTAAACAACATTGATGTTTATCATTTATTTTCATATTATTTTTTTGGAGACGAGCCTCGATTGTAGAAGAAACCATGTTTAATTTTCATTCATGTCCTATATGTTACTTGTTTTATTCTATTTGTGTTTATTCAATATTTCCATTTTTACCATAAAGTAGTATTACAATTTTTGCAAATATTATAAATTAGTAAAAAAAAGAATTAGAATTTTCTTTTTTTTATCTAATCTTTATATCGTGCTACATTGTTTAACAGTGAAGGACCATAATCGATTATGCCTACAACTACAAGTTCATCGTTTTTATTGAGGCAGTACTTATAGATACATGGTGTGATATTTGAAATTTTATCGGTAAAAATTTGTATAATATAGGTAAATAAAGTACCAGGCAGATTAAAATATGTCTCAGGTTATAAGTGTTTACAATAAAATCATGGATCGTTGTATTTCAATTGTAAAAAAAAATATTTTAATTATTTGTAAAGCAAAATATTGACCTTTCATTTCGTCTGCTCTTTCTTAATTTGCTGATGTGCCATTTTCAATCACATAATTAACCTGAGGAATTATAACCTTATTGGACGTATATAATACGTATATACCATTAAGTAGGTTTTATAGTTGAAATTAATTGTGCTTTCATTTTGTGCAGATTTGAACAAATCACTACATTTAGTGGTAATCTCGATCCCCAGAAAATGTGTTTAGTAATGTCACGTGCGTTATGCCAGCACCGCCCATTAGAAAAATTTGATTTTTTATACTATCAATAATTAGCACATTATTAGCATGAATTTGCATGACTAATTTCGCAATTGGCATGTCATCCATTTCTACGGAATCGCAAATATTAACGGGTGGTGCTGGAAAAACATTTCGCCAGCACTACCTAATCGCAAAAATGGAATTTTTATATTTTTTCATAGCCATTATTTAGCACGCAATTATCATGAATTTGCATGACTATCGCCGAAATTCGCTCGATCGTTGTTCCCGTACAATAACGTATCAAAGAATTTGCGCGTTTCGCCAGCACCGTCCCAGATTGAAATTTTACGAATTTCTTTCTTATGAGCTTTTTTGTTCTTCAATATTTTAAATAAGATTTTTACTATAATATTTTAGTGATCATACTATTAGTTTAAATTAATCCAATTTAAAAAATTGTGTGAAGAAGATGTCAGCGTTTTGTTGGTTTTTTCTCTCAGGCTCTATTAGGTACTATCATTTTGGTTTTACAATATTTTTTTTTTCTTTGTTACTATTATAGTTATGTTTCCATGTAAGGGGAAATATAGTATAGGTATACGCATAGTTGAGTTAAATAGAGAGGCTAGGTATGTTAATGCTTTTGATGTAAGGTTTTTTAAAATTTTATTTGTTATTAAGTCATGGTCGGAACTTTTATTGTTTGCTAATTTTGATATGATTAATTGTATTTCCTCGGGGGATGTTGGCGTGATAATAGTGTTATCCTCGTGATTAGTTTTGTTCGACATTTCTTCTGAGTGTTCGTTTTGATGATGAGTTTCATCTTCCGTGATGAAGCATGATTCGAAGTAATGGGCAAAGGTTTCGGAATTTTTTGCTTTTGTGTCATATTTAGATATTCCGTTTTTTAATGGGGATATTATATTACGCTGCTTAAGTATTCTTTTTGTAGCTAACCAAAGACATGAGTCATTTGAATTGATTGATTTTTCCAGGTAAGTACTGTAAGAGTTGTATCTTATATTATCTAATTCCCACTTTACCCTTATAGTTAACTGGTTTAGTCTTCTTTTGTATCCTAAATTTCTTGTTCTCTGCCAAATTTTTCTTACTTTGTGTTTTTATTTGATTAGATTTTGTACAGTGATTGGGAGGGGTCAATGGATTGAATTATTTTCCTGTGCTTGGGTCACTGCTATTTTTATGGTTTCTGTTATATGCTCAATGCTCTCGTTGATATCATCTATGTTTTGATATTGTTTTTGGTTATTAAGGTTTTTATCTAAATTTTCTCTGAAGGCTTCCCATATTATAGGGGCGTTAATTAGTTTTGGAATCGGATGATTGATTTTTATTTGATGATTCATTGTGGAGATAACAGGAACATGATTTGAATCCAGTTCGTTTAGGACTTAGTGGTGTAAGTTGATTGGAGATTAGAGCGATATAAAGTATATCCAGTGGTGTTTTGGCAAAAAAACTAGAGGGTATACGCGTATTTAAGGATTTATGACAATGAATATTGTGTATTCATTAGGATCAAGACTTATCAGATTTTATCACTCAAAAAGACGCTCGCTTCGCTCGCGAGTATTTAAGTCTTTTCTAGATTTCTTGTTCATTTTAAAACGTGATAAGAATTTTATTACAGTAGATTTTTTAGGTTTTATGCCGTTGGCATTTCAGTTAACTAGTTAAATTTCGTTTAGATTAATTGTATTCATTATTAATAGGTGTAACCAGACAAGATCACGCATTGCACGAGTGTCGCACATTCGCACAATAACAAACGTAATTGTCAATCATGCACCGACGACCACACATACCAGTATGACACGGAACATAGATAGCGCTCATCCTGCCACCATCATTGCAACCCGTCTATTATTCATATAATTAAATTTTTCATCATTAATAACTAAAATAATTCCAACGTCCAAATTATCTTCAGAACAAAATCAAAATATAAAATCTTCCGAGAAAGCAAATCTATAATAATATGGTTAAGATATTAAAAACAATGTTTTCAAGAACACGATCAATCAACCATCAAATAACATATAAGACCGTGGGAGATAGTTTACATATAGCTGACAATTTGTACATTGGGTAGGATCCTTGAAGTTTCACCGTGATTTGGTGATTATTATGTAGTTTAGTATTTTGTTAAGTTTGAAGATGTTTTGTGATATGGGATGATTTGATAGTTGTATTGCCATTAAAGGTTTGGGTACCTTATTTTTATTTGTTAGTCTTATTACAGACTGTACTGGGTATTTTAAATTCTTTAGTTCTTCCATAACTTCTAATTTTGTGATTAACATGAGCAGGTTTCTTATGACTGCAGAGATATCTTTTTCATTTTTTAGCCTGTAGGTGTAATATTCATTTTTTTTTTTTTGTCTTGAAATTTGGTGAGTATATGAAAGTCATGGATTGTTTCGACATTCATTTTAATTTTATTTAATTTTGCTGTGATAATAAAATAATTTTTGTATTTTTTCTGTTATCTCTTGGCGGAACTGTGTAAATTGCGATATATTTATTACGAATAGTGGAGGTATTTTTGGAGTATTATCAGTGGTTTGCTGTTGTGGAACGTGATTATTTAAATTTTCGTTTTGGTATTCGGGTGGTGTAGTATTTGTGTTTGTGGGTGTTTCTATTTGGTTTGTATCCATATTTTCTAATGGCCAATAGCGATTTGGTGTTGAGAATAATTTTTTTTTGTTTATCGAGTCGTGTTTTTAAATATTTTTCGTAGTGATCTGAATTAATTGTCGGAGTTTGGGGATGATGAATTTGATTCATCTTGTTCTGAGAGAAGTCTATATTTTTTTTATTATGAGTGAAAGAGTTATATATTTTTTCGGAGTGTTTAACTGTTGTGTATTATTTGAATTAGAAGTATTGACTTTAGAGTTCATTATTAAAATGAATTATGTACATTAAGTACGTAATATTTTACGTATAAATATTAAATGGGCTATCATCCGTGTGCGGCGGTTTATATCTATTCGGGTGTGTATTATTGTACTTAGTGTCATATGATTAGATCAGTGTTTCCCAACTTCTTTTACCCGCGGAACCTTTGCAGGAGCTTGAACGTTTTGTGGAACCCTAATATTTTTTCTATAATTTTAATACAGGCAAATGTTTGGTACATTTAAATTAGTGGGTTATCGGACACTTCCGGCACAAGAGTGTCATTCATATAAAAAAAAAACGGCTAACGTTTTTTTGACGGCTTTAACATTTTATTTTGTTTATTACTATTACAATATTATAAATATAATATTTAAGCTTAAAATTTAATATTTGTCTCTCATTACCTCTAAGATAAATTCAATGAGAAGATTGGAATATTTTCATGGTTTTTTTTTCATAACTGTTTTTAAATCTGGAGTTATTCCTGAAAGTGAGATTCGTAAGTCCGAAGGCGCGTTCAGTTGATTTCGAAACTTATTCTTTGTCTTTGTATACGCCGAAAAGCAACGAACTATGCACCTCATATCGGGAAATGTGTCAATTCCAGTTCTATGTTGAGTTCTATGTTCAAATCATAGTCAAAATCAAAATATTGCTAATTAATTTATATTTTCTTAAATTTCTCACGGAACCCTTCGCGCAAGCTCACGGAACACCAGTTGGGAAACACTGGATTAGATAATAATAATAATACATATATACATACATACATTACCAACGGTACGGTGTAATCGCTACAATACTGCTATCGAGAGCTATTAAGACGGTTCGCGTGTAATAAACATGTGGACACGACGGTGTCCAAACGCATACTTAAAAGTTCTTTAGTCACCTGGATTATCTAGTTGCACCAATTTTGAAGTTTGAACTGGTATTCCTCGTGCGTGAGTGTCGTTCTAAAAACGATAATACATAGTCAACGTAAAATAGTCGCTATTACTTTAAAAAAAATTGAAACGAGTTAGTATGAAAAAAAGCTTGGAAATTTACTATGGCGATCTGAAATAAAAGTCGAAATGAACGCGCTTTGAATATGTCTTAGGTACTTTTAATAACGTGGAGACATAGTATTTCAACGTCGTCCGTGGTTGATAAAATATTTATAGCAGATATGGTAATAGTATTGTAATAAGTACTCTAGTAAGATAGAGGTTCAGACAGTTGGGTTTTTTTGTCAATCGGTACACTTTCGTAGTGTATTCGACTGAACCCCTCATCCATTGCCATCTGCAGACACTGCGGTGCACGGTAAAGTGAAACGAAAATAAAATGTATTATTAAATTATATTAATTAATTTTAATGTAAAGCAACACATTTTTATATTATCACTTATCACTTGCAGTAGGTATTTGAAAATCCCATATAACTAGTATCTGTTTTTAACCAAAATATGACATTTTCGCTGTACGGGGGATTGATATTAAATATTGTACACGTCACACGTTGTTATATTATTATAATTATTATTATGTTACGATATCGCGTAACGCATACTTGGTCTTTATCTACATATATTCTTCGGTACGTGCAGAACCACCCTGGGTGCAACTGAATGTACCGTTCGAATAATAGCAGCCATGCCACCAGTTTTACGTCCACAAAGGTCTCTGGTGTCAAACTTTACTCGCCTTTCGTACCCGGGACCGCCCTATGGTGGTGAGGTGACAATAGAGTCCATTCTGAGGTTAGTGGCCACCAAGAAAGAATTTCCCACCCTGAAATTTATCCGGTGGGTCACTCCGTAAACCTCTATGTTTTTCTTGGCCAAAGCTATTTTCTTTGGATCCAAATCGATGGCGATAACTAAAAAACACGAGCAAATCGTATTATTGTGTTGAATTATAATACTGTTCGATCGTAGTATGAACAAGCTTACCGTGGTCACAAGTCAACGCCAGTTGTATTACATTCCTCCCGGCACCACAAAACGAGTCCAAGACCGTGCCGAATGAAGTACACCTCTTGGCAATATGTTGTGCCAGTACCTTTGGGCAAACGGAATACATACTGGCTGCGTAATCGCGTAGAAAAAGATTTACATCGTTAGAAAATATATTCGTGTATGTTATATTATAATTTACCCTCATCAAGCATAATTCCCTCATCAAACTTTGAAAATAGTGAGAACCGCAGTTAATTATGGGTTCGGTTTAATGTCGATTCCTAAGAGAATAACAATTAAATTGGTTTAATATATATGAACGTGAGTGAACAATCGTGCATAAGCTTTCGATTGATTTTTTACACGTTTGTTGGTAGTATGATTTTAAATGTTTTTACATGTTAATTTTTTTTTTTTTTAATGTTAGCTACTTCACATTATACTTTAACAATTATTCTTATAAATACTCAATAAGATTATTCATTAAATAAGGTTGGTGATTGTGGTGGTGGTTTCTTTTCTCGGGTCGGTCGTAAAAAGGAAATTGCAATCGTCCAAATACAATATAATCGACGAAAGAGATTAATAGAATTTGACACTTACCATAATTTCAAACAAGACATCCCGGGAATATGGAACATATTAAGCCACTACTTAACGAAAGAATCGTATATATTGATAAGATCACCACCTCCACACAAAGTTTTTCGAGATATTCAATGATTTTTATTTACTCTTATCGCGTCGCAAATTTATCGCGGGACTAAAGCAGGAGAATCGTAAGGCACGTGTGAAAACATACCTAAGCAGATTGACCGTCCTCGGCATCTTGCGTGAATCGAGAAATTCAACATTACACACCATAATCGTCCTCTGTCATCGCGGTCCAAATCTTTGGCCACCCACAGATCACACAAAACACCAGTAAATGCCATGCTTATGATAGGGATCCGAGGTCGCATCAGAACTACAATGGCAATCAGAAACGCAACGCGATCGGAACTGAAAGAACAATATGCGTTTTACATGTGGTGGGGCATTCGGTCTCGCCTCGGACGTGATAGCTTCGCGCGGCAGAGGAACAAAATCGTTACGATATTCATTTTATGATATTATCGTGTAGTTCCGTTTACCTCGTTGTCGATCTCGTTTTTTCAAATGTTTTGAATCAGAAAAATGCTAGTTGACTTAAAGCAGTGGTTTTCAACCTTTTTAATCATACGGCACACTTCATCTCCAAAAAAAAAAAATGATCGCAGCACACCAATTCGTATATTATGTGAACCATATTTTATATACATATATGTACATTATTTACAGTCTATTCTATTAGAGGGGGTTATTTACTGTGAAATATATTAATACTATCGGTAATACTAGATGGCTGCGACGGGCATACTAACAATAATAATATTTTATTATATGTATATATATTATATGTATATACGATTAGTTATTAATGTTTCATGAAAATGTCAGATATTATATTTTTACTACGGAATCGTCCCTTCGTCCAAGCCACGAGATGCATACATTACTTCGAAAATTAAAGATGATTTCTTTGAAAACAATAATTACAATAACTGTTACAATTTCAATGTCCAAATGGTAATTTTTGTAAAATAAAAATAAATGTAAGGATAATTAATATGTTTTTTTGTAAAGGTGCTTAGTTATTCTATACAAGGATTTGGAATTATGTATCTAAGTTAATGAAATCATTTTAATTACGTGAATTATTATTAAACGTGTTGGCTATAGATTTCATAGAATTATCCTTTACGGTGAAAGTTTTATTAAAAAATAAATAAAATACTCAGTTTAAAACTTCATTTATTAAGTAATATCTTTACGCCTGTAAAGTTTTAAGTTATAAGTCGTTGAGGTGAATTTATTTAGCGTCGAGAAACTTGATCACCCAACTATTTTTACCATGAATATTCATCGTGAATTCACGTCTGTATGACACGGGAAGTAGTCGTCTTTTTTAAATAATTATTTTCGTACAAAAAAATACAACTGAAAGTTTAATTTATTAAACGTTAAAGATTGTTGTATTTTTTTCTTCCATTTTTTTTCATATAAACATAGTTATTCGATGGTTACCATGTTTTTAAATTGTTTGCGAGTATGACTGATATATAGAAGTTAAGTCACCTTTGAAGTTTTGTCTGTAGGTATCATTTAAATAACATGAACATAATAATATAAAGTTTTTTTTTTTATAAATTAAAAATTTCTATTGTTTATTTTAATAAATACATTTAACTAATTTGTTCGACATAACACACAACTATAAATTATTATTATTTTTATTATTATTATTATTATTATTATTATTATTATTACTAACTATACAAAATACTAGTTAATTAAATTACTATATGTTAACTAAACATAAAAAAAAACCAGCTGACGATCATCTAAAATCTAACGCAAAAACGAATTCCATTTACGGATTAGGGCTCATTTAATCCATGAATCGGATTCGTTTTTTAAAAGCTTTACAATAATCAAACGAAATATTATACTACATTTTATAAATATTGTCACAATGATTCTAAGTATTATAAATATCACAATATTTTTAAATATAATATATATATATTATATTAATCAATATATTTAAGAATAATAATTATACATTTTAAAATACAGAATTGATGTTACCCTGTTCATATATATATATACATATTATTATACAAAAAAATAAATAAACAAGATTACAATTTTATTTCGTTATTAAAAATATCTATAAAAATCTACACTATGGTCTTAATTTGTGCTATTTATTATTATTTTTATTTTTTATTATCAATAGATTAATATGTAATAAGCAAATATATATATTGCAATATTATGAAAAATATTGAAAGAAGGTTGATGCGTGTGTGTGCTGTCACGAGGTCATTGTTTTATCATATCATAAAAGATAATATAATAATTGATCATTGAGTAGTGAATATAAAAAAAAATAACTTTATTTACCCAATGATTAATTGTTCATGATTAAATAATATTATTGATTATTGTTTAAGATCAAGTATTTTTTTTGCGGATTGTGTGTGAGTATCGTTGTGATTAATATCAGATTTATTCGAATGCACATTACGAGTAAAGTATTGAATACACGTGTTTTGTAGTTAGTAGTTTCTGAGGAAAATGTATGGTCCTTTTTGGAGGCGAATCGATCAGGACGACCACCACTATCCGTTCCCAAAGATTATATACCCATTTGAATATTTTCTAGCGGGAAGGAGAGGTTATCGACTACTTAGGTAAATATATTTGTATGTTTTTTGATATAGTTCAACCGATACTGATAAAATGTTTTCTTCTGTCACGATTTTATGAAACGTGAATATTCATGGAAAAATACGTTTGTAACCAAAAACACTGGTTAGGGGAATGGAATTGTACGGGGAAAGGGTGATCGGTTTCACCGTAAAAGTGCCACCGGTCGAAAAGATTGTTCCGATCTCGGTGAAAAGTTCCACTTGTATCGCTACAGAACCATAAGCACTCGACGATTGCGGTATAGGGACACGTTGCCTACAGTCGATAACCGTACAGAAGTGGCTGGCGGTTGCGCCTCGGGTTGGGTTGGGATTGTGTTGAATCTTCGGTCTCGTGTCGTTTCGACGACGGGGTCGTGCTACGGCTGGTCGCGTTTAGGGGGCAGAAAAATCGGTTCTCCTGGCGACCGTTTAAGGGGGAAAACGCGTGCGGGTCTTCGGCCGAGCGGTATCGTTGCCCAGCCGACAGCTAAATAACGGATTGCCTTCAAAGATTGCTTTACGGCGGAACGACGAAGGACGATGGGGAAGAGCGCAGAAGATCGCATTCTTCGGCATCGAAGTTCCGACTCCCGGAGCGGCGGGCTCGCCAACACGGCCCCGACCCGAAAACCGTCCGATCCTGGTACGAGACAGCACACTATCAACTGTTTTGTAGTTTGTTGTATGGAACACTACCGCGCGTGGCACTACGATATGTGGAAGTCGCCCTTCATGAGTCGCGTCAGCGTCTTCTTGAACTGGTGGTTGGCCAACGCGTAGCAGAACGGGTTGATCGGGCTGTTCGCGTAGCACAGGAAGTACGAGAACAAGAACAACCGCTCGTTTGTGCACGGCGGGTTCGAGCAAAAGCCCTCGATCAGCGCCAGTATGTGGTATGGGGTCCAGCAGGCCACGAACGCGCCCAGTATGAACGATATGGTGCGGAATGCTTTGCGTGCCCTGTTTTCCGACTTGGACTTCTGTCGACCGGACACTTTGGGCCGTTTCACCTTCAGCCGTTTACCAATGGTGCGCACAAAGTCGCTGCGCGAACTGCCGTCCCGCTTATCGCCACTACCGTCGCCATCTCCACCATCGCCGCCACCGTCGCCACCGCCGCCGCAGCTCCTGGTTGTGTCCGACGAGGATTTGTCCGCGCCTCCGGAATCGTTTGCACCGCCGTAGACGCCGCCGCAGCGGGTGGCCGATGATGATGCGGTCACCACCGTGGTGGTCGCGGACCGATGCCCGTCCACGACGACGGTTGTGTCGACCTTGGTCACGGTGGGCAAGGCATTCATGTGCTGCGCGGCGGCCGCGCGGATGAGCGCGGCCTGCAGCAGCGACGAGGCGGCCGCGGCCCCATGGGCGGGTGAGCACTGTGCCGAGGACATGGTTTCGTTCATCGAGCTGGTGCTGTTAGTGGGGCTCTCGAACGTGGGCGATCCGATCACCACGGAGCTCTCGTCCATGAAGTGCAGCTCACTGGTGTCCATGCCGACGAGCGCGTCCAACCGGCTGTCGCAGGGCGGTGACGGCTGCATGTCGGTCTGGTAGTTGACGACGGCCGCGTTGGAGAACGACCGCACGATGGTCGCGGACGGGGCGCACCCGTTGCTAGCCGTGTATGGCAACAGGTTGTCGGACGGCGACAGGTGTATGCCGCTGTTGGACCGCTGCACTAGCGCCGACTGTACGATCAGCTCGGCCACAGACTTCTTGCGCGGCCAGTTGATCGGCTGCGGCTGCTTCTCACCCGTGGTGCTTTCTTCATCTGATTCAAAAGCCGGGCTGCTGGACCGCTCCTTGTCCACCACCACCACTGTCTGGCCCACCGCGGCGCGTTCGTCATCCGATCCGTTTGCCGCTCCGTCGGCTTGCTGCTGCATTTGGTATTCTTGCTGCTGCCGCTGTTGTCGTTGTTGCTGTTGCTGTTGCTGTTGCTGTTGCTGCTGCTGCTGCTGCTGTTGCTGCTGCTGATACTGCTGCTGCTGATCCTGTTGATCCTGCTGATCCTGTTGCTGCTGTTGTTGCTGTTGTTGTTGGTGCCGGTGCTGCGGTTTATCTTGGACCAGCAATGTGCTTTGCGTCTTGGACATACCGATGCCGGCCGCGTGGCCCGCCATGCCGGACACCGTGCCCGCACTCAGCGCCACCATCGACTGCATCTTCCGCTGCTTGGCCTCGCTCTTTTTCTGCATCTCGTATGCCACCTTGTAAATGCCGCCGTACAGCACAAACAGCACGATGAGAGTGGTCCAGAAGTAACCGATGATCAGCGCCGTGTTGAATACTGGGTCCTTGAGGAACTGCACGGCACACTGGCCCGGCAACAGGTCGCGGTAGCCGACGAAGTGCTCCCAGCCGAAGATGCTGGTGAAGAAAAGCAGCGCGGGTATGATCCACGTGAGCACCACCATCCACATGACCTTATCCTTGGTCCGCCAGCCCCGGTACTTGGCTGCTATTTTAACCGAACAAAACCGGTCCACCGTGATCAGCAGCACCGTGTACTGTGACACCAGGCACACCGTGTAGTCCACTGACAGCCACAGGTCGCACAGTAGCGGTCCCAGGTCCCAGTACCCCTGCAGTATGTACACGCAGTAGAACGGCATCGACACCGTACCTGTTCAACACACAAAACGCGTGTAAGTGAAAAAAGCCCATTTTATTTTCCGGTCGGAGTCATTTGACGAACTATTAGGGCCATCTGAAATGGAGACGGAAAAGTCTGGTTCCATCTCTCGAATCATCCATGTGCATAGCCACATGTGTAAGTGCGTACACGGCAGCCACGAACGCAATGTTCTACCGACGAAAATATCAATATTTTTCTATCTACTGGTTATAGTGTAATTTTTTTTTTTTTTTTTTTTTTTTGGTAGGGTCAATGTAATATAAATTCTGCCATTCGTAAAACGATTTGTTTTGTATATTTTAAGCCGTTACAAATCAGAATCTAATAATTGGTTTCGTAGTTTATGTTTAAGTTTTGAAAAAATGGGAAACGTGGACGGTTTGATATAATGATATGGCTTTCGTAATTGGTTAGTTAAAATTATTTATTTAACTATTGCTTTAAGAGATGTACATTTGAAATTCATATCATATTTTTCATATATCTCCTATATTATGAGATTATATTAAAACGAAAAATTGGTAAAAATATCGCTTATAAAAAAAAAAAATTATTACATTCAGTATTTTAGAAAAATCGCAATGGCCATACTTTTATATTATATTATTAACCTTTATGACACCTTGTACAGGTACCAGAACGACTGGTTTATTTTCTGGTGTTACCTTACTCGTACGATATTCGTTCAGTAATCAGTTACAAAGACAGTAAGAAACAGTTATACACAATTTTTTAAGAATTTGAAGATAAAATCGTCATTTAAAATAAGCACCATAGCTGATCATAGTTCAACTGAAATCTCTATCTTTCGATCGGTATCTACTATATAATAATTTAACAGTGGATGACAATTTATAAAATTGGTTTCTTTGTATTTTACTAAAAGTTTTATCTTCATGAATATTCTAAACGTTTTATTTTTGTATCTTGATACAAATTGGTACATATTGGGGATGCTCATAAAGTTGAAAAGGTTTTTTAAAGTATTCTAAATAGAAATTATGCTTTAAAAGGTAGAATCAGTTATGTTATCAGTAGTTTTACAAGTAAACTCCGAAAAATAATGAGAATGTAAATAAGATTTCTACCATTATTATTATTATTATTATTGTCCGTAAAAATTTTTGATAAAAATCGTTTTACTAACTCTATAGTATTGATGTGTTCGATTTATTTATTTGAATGAAAAATAATTTGTTGTACAATTTTAAAAACATGAGTTATATCTAAAACAAATCGATAATGTTGAAAATTTTTAGATTATTGATATTAAATATTGTTTAGTAGAATGGAAATATTCAAAATTGAAACAAAATCATTTTGTTTGGACGAAATGCTTAACTTTTTAAATAACTTTTATGAAAACAAACGAGTTATTGAATGAAATACACTAAAAATAATCCACATATATTCCTCGATGTATTGAATATTATAATTAAATAATGGTTGATTTTAATTAAAAAAAATATTTGCATGCCAAATTTATTTCTAATGGCAATGGACGAATAAAATGAAATAAATATTTTTTTGATTTTTTTATTATTGTAATTTCAGTTGTTTTTTTAGGTTTACATTAACATTTACCAACGATACTAAACTTCACTAAGGTTGCTCGAACTGTACATTTTAGCGATAAAAATCGTGTTTTATGTTAGCGGTAAAAGTTCGTATTATATTTTTTGTGTGGCCCGGGTCAAGGTGAACGATCAGGATAAGTAGTGGGGAGAATGGGAAGTTTAACGGAATCTATCCCGCGAAATGTTCAAGGTCTCTCGTTTAGTATTCAAATAATCGAAATCCGTATGAAAAGAATAAAACAACCGGAGCTGTATAATATAAAAAAAATTTAATATAATTTCGTGTACCGAGATGTGTACTTTTCGTAAACCGATTATATGATGTTTTATCATGTGCTGTCATAATTTTCTTTCACATATTAGATTCTGGTGGACAGGGCCGTATAGGACCTGTGGTGTGTCGCAGGAATAATTTGTGGGCATGATTCGGCATGTCATAAATAGTACTAATTTATAAGTTCGGACTGTGCTCACATGCAAGATTAATTTTTTCGCCAGAGTATGTTATAGAGCCGAATAGTGGTAGCGTAACTATTAAAGTCGAAGCACCTTATTTCATTGATTTATGAAGACATTTAAGAAGAAGAAAAACCATTAATTATTGCTAGTAGTCTTTAAGTATTTTTTCCAATCGAAATCATGATGGCGAATTTTTGTTTTCACAATTCGAAACGGAAAATTTCTTATTGAATATTTCGACATGAATTCAAATCAAGTAACTAACCAGTACAGTTAATAGTTTACAAGTATTTAAAGTTTATACCAGCATAGCGCCAGCAGTGTTAGAGGTACACCTTAAAACGTTGGTGTTCTGGACTCAACTCAAACATTAAACACTTTAAATAACTATGGTGCGGTTCGATATTTGATTTTTATGAATTGAAATTTTGGTAAAAGCGTTTAGTTAATTGAAAATTGAATTATTAACCATTTCAATCTCGAAATAATTATCATGACAAAGAAAGGCAATGTAATATACTACAATTCGATTTCTTACTGTCGTAATGATTTCCACTGCACGTGTTTGAGAATATCGCCCCGTACACTTAGTTTTTCGAACGCACGAACTCTTAAAGTTTTTATACTACAAGTTGTTTGCCTAGAAAAGTTTGGAAACTCTAAGTTTTAACTTCGATGCGATCACATATTACGATTACACACGATGATAAAACAGATAACACTAAACTTAAATAAATAAATATATATATCAGATATAAATTATGATATAACGAGTATTTAGTACGCCATTTTATTAAATTTGTCTTTAACCATTGTGCGTTATCTTTCGGCGATAAAACTATGTGAAGCTCATTACAAATGTCAGGGTTTCAAACTTTATGCACGATAAACAGTCAAGTAATAATAATTCCAAATTTCTGACAACTCGAATAAATCCTTGAAAAATATTCCAAGGTGATATATGGTATCCGATTAATATCAATTGACTCTTGACTCTTGGTATCCTTCTTTAAGGAATTACTTGATCGTAAGTAGTACAATATTTAGTGGTCGATGGGGAAAATAATTTTCGAAAACATTAATTCGTGAAATATCCTGTGGGGAATGGTGTATTAATGTATCTGTTACCTATTTTCAATTGGTTTGTTCGAAAATTATTACAAATCAAAACTGCTGATACGATATAACTAAATTAGGACACTCAACTGGTCGATCACAGACCGGACAATTGCTTCCACGTGATAGATACTTAAACGGGGCGAGAATATAGGGAGATAACAACGGTAATATTATAGTGGTGTAAGTCAATGAATTGAATACATGGAACGTGTATTGCATATATTGTTATGTTTGCGTAAAATGGCACATCAACAAAAGTCGCCATTTTGAATCAGTTAAAATGTTGTTTATTATTCTTTATGACAAAAATCACGGATCAGATGAATTTCAAGCATAGTGGCGTCCCCGGAGAGGGTTTTTCTTTCGAAGTTCAGTTACATACCGTGTTAAAAAAAAAAACCCAAAATAACTGTTAGATAAATATCGAAAAAATACTTAAATCATAATGAATCATGTTTCGGGATAACTTTTAGCAATGGAATCAGTGCCTGTGTAATTGTTATAACTCAAAGTTGAAATATATATACATATAAACGTATAGAATTTAAGATCTGCCGACTGTCAGAGGTGGACACGCTGCCGATGTATTTGTCGGTCTGTGCCGGGGGAGGGGTGAGTGACACGGGGGTGGGTTGGAGTACACAGCAGCTCACCAATAAGCATGTCCGTGGCGGCCAGTGAGGCGATGAAGTAGTTGCTCGGCTGCCGGATGGTCCGGTCCACAATGAACGACACCAGTACCAGTATGTTGCCAGTGATGGTAAGCACCATGCACACACCAATGACCAGCACGATGATGAACTTCTGCCACGGCTCGAACGGCGACAGCACCGGCGTCAGCTCGGTCGCCGTCACCGCGGTGGTCCAGTTGAACGGTACCGCGGAGCCGGCCGTCCCGTCGTCCGCGACCACGGATCCGTTGACGACGCTTTGCTCCATCTGCGGGCTGCAAACCACGCGCATAAAGTTGGTTACGTACGGTGACGTTCGATCACGTCCACCGAGTAATTAGAAGCCGTTGGGGTGAAGGAAAGGGGCAGTGCTTCTCGCGGAACGTACACGTCTAGGGGACGCACAGTGGGCCAAATCACTTTTTTAGGTGGACAAAATTTTTTTTAACTTTTCACTTACTTTAAACATGTTGTTCATTGAGGGAAAAATAAATAAAAATAAATGTATATATTTATTTGATTCAAATTGACCAAATAATTTTCCATACCTTCTTAAATTATGTTTATCCGAGACTCGGTATATATTAAGTAAAATACTTAAATTCATATTACATATCATTTAATATTTAAATAACAAATATATATGCAATATATGAGTACTTAAAACTATACAACAAATTGAATCTAACCCTTATTATTTTTATTTTTCATGATGAAATAAGTAATAAATAAATAATATTAATATAATAAATTATATAGACTAAATTTAATTTATTTATTAAATAATTTTATTTATTTAATTTAATTCTTTGTATTTCATTTTAAAAAAAGAAGATATTTACATAATATTACTAAGTTTCTAATTTATAAAAAAAATTTAACTTTCATCACTATCAATGTCTGTAGAACAGTCACTTGAATCCGAGTCTTCAGTACTATCATTCGAATCTAATTCTATATCTTTAGTAGTATGAGTTTCTATATTATTACTTAATAAATTCATTGCTTCAGAACATAATTTATTATTTTTCTTCTTTACATTTTGTGTACTTTTAGAAGTAATGAGAGGATCAGAGGAAATTAAAAACATATGTAAGATATCTGTATTAATGTCTATTCTTGAGGTTTTACGAGTGTTTTGTCGCCTAAATCTTATGTAGTCCTTGTTTCGTGCTTCTTGCGCTTCTCCGGACAAAATCCCCATAGGAAATGGAGCAAGATGTATGGCTCTCGAACCGTGTACTAAAATCTTATGGACGCTCGGGAGCATTCTATACCAGGGATACAATTGCAAATATAACTTTAAAGTATCTTTCGCATAATTATCGTATTTTTCAGAGTTCATTATAACTACACCCCAAAATACTTAAAATAACTTTAAAACTTTCAATGAGTATTTTATTTAACCCAGTTATCACTGAAACTTCTTGTGCATGTTCAAAAAAACGCCTCCCTATATTACCAGTATTAGATATACCTTTGCCTTGCACAACTTTATCTACTTTTATTCCCAATTTTTCCCATAGACCATTTTGTATTTTCTTTTTTTGAATAGTCATTTCATTTTTTTGTTCAACACTGGCCCTTTTGTTTGACTCTAATATTCCTTTCTTATATGCTATATGAAGCATGCATTCTAAACATTTTATCCACCCATGTAATGGGGATAGTCCATATTGTAAATTATCATCATTGCATTTTAAGCTATATATTATCTCTAAGTTGTTCATATCTTTAGGAAAACATTTATAAATATAACAGGTTTGACTTGATGAATTACATAGTGTTAATTATTTTACCATCAACCATAGTTAGATAGAAAAAAAAAAAAATGTATTTGAACGGAATTTGGTCCTTCAAAAGATTTTAATTCTTTTATTTTTTTTTTTTTATTTTGCTAACTTCGCTTTTAGTATTAAAAGCGGTTTCTTTTTCAAATAAAAACTTAATTGGTCGACAGTATCGGGTAGATGACGATTTTTGATTTTTCCATAAAACGTATGTAAAATCACTATTATTTTTAGATTCTACAAGCTCTAAAGGGACTAAACAAAATAAAAATAAATTGCCATCACATTTTTCATTTATACTACTAATCGTTATTTTTTAATGTAATTTCTGATAGAAAAAAAACGTTTTGCTATAATATTGGCGGTTTTTGGCAGTTGTAAATGAATTAATATTCTTTAAGGTACATAAAGGTAAAAGTCTATAAACAAATTAGCCTCCCCTAATCCTCCCCTTTTATTTTGGGAGACCATAATATATTAATTTTACAACTATATATACATAATTTATTTTTATTTTATGTTAAATCATGGTATACAGAACTATAAATATAAGAAATGTATATTAATTTTGCTTACCTTGTACATTTACAGTATTCATTTTGAGAAAAAAATTGGTGTTTCAAATAGTACAGTATAGTTATTTTATATTTACTATTTTAAAGAAAAAGCGCAAGCATAGACGAGACGTAACGGCTGTCTAGTGGTTAATGACCTATATCAGACCAATTTCCTGTAATTATTGCTATTGAACGCTGATATTCTTATCATGTATACTATTTAGATATACTATTTTCAAACATTTATCAGTTTTTGCTTTACGAAATTTAATGAGTTTTGTCCACCTAAAATAGTGATTTGGCCCACTGTGGGACGGTTTTATTTTAGCGCAGTGAAATAAAAGTTTGGTAAAAATGAATAAAAGTTATAAAAATGACCAGTTGCTCCGACGGTTTTACAGGTCGAAACGATTTCGCATCTCGGACCTTGGTGGATCGTGGATTAGTTTTTCAGCGGATCGCTTTTAACAGAGGAAGGAAAGTAAAAACTACGAGAAGCACCACTGTCATAGGCAGTTTATCAGCGCTGATCGTGCACATCGTGTACAGAGTATAATTGCACACTCCGTTCCACAGAGGTGCACGACCGTCTTTCTCAGTAGAGAACGTCTACAACACGATCGTTTGGCAGACAAAAGCAGTGCGATCACCGCTTTGTTGTCGAACAGAAGTGCAGTATACGATAATGCACGATTCGTATCGTAACGAAATAATGGTTATCTCGATCTCGGCCCCCGAAACGATCGTGGAAAATATGATTTTTCGTGCCAAACGCTTCCCTTCAGAACACGCATCAGCATCAACCAGGCAACGTTGTAGTTGTTGAATAATGGCGGAAGAAATATATATATATATATATACGTATATAAACGTCTGTGGCGAGAGACAAACTTTTTACTCGCTCGACGGAAAACCGAAGCGGTGGTAAAGTTTTCTGTCATTTTCTTTTATAATTTATGAATAATTTGCTTATTAATTTTATAAATATATACATGTATATATACTTGGAACAAATAATTATATACTCTTTGCGAAATTTTCAACTGTAATAATTAGTGCGGCGAAGAAATATTTTGAGATACGGTCTATATACTTCACGCAGTGGTTATTGCACAGCATCTATACCATTGACACAACGAATTTAATTAGTGAAGCTCGAACCGTGTTTAATGAATAAAATTTTTTTTTTATTATTTTTATTATTGAGGTGAATATTCGCAGTATTGTCTGGGAAATGAACCGCCATTGACTGTAAAATATTTTATAACTCTAAATACCTACGCGCTTTGTATCAAAAACTTGGAAAATATATTGCGCATAAAAACCAATATCGTCGTACCTCGTCTATACAAAGATAAATAACGTTGAACGTCAAATACAGTATAAATATTAATAAAAAATAAAAAAAATAATCACAATTATAGTTTGTAGACGTAATATTTTTACATTACCTAAAATCGTATTCAATCGCATTCAGATTCAATGCTACATGATAGAAGACATTCACTTCATTGCACTAGTCCTTATGATTTCTTTAATTGTTATATGAGAGAAAGTTCAATTTGTCGAAGTCGGAAACTCACATTTTAATAGCTTTGTGTGAAATGTCCTGTGAACAAAAATCGTCATTTAAATAAAGTTGAAAATAATATATTTAGAACAAATAATTAAAAAATAAATATATATTTGTATCTTTGAAATGCGTTGTTTGGGATGATGTTAAAACGTGACACGGGAACCAATAAAAACGTGTCGATTTTTGAAATATCTTTAAAAAGGTAAAAGTTATTATTTGAGAACAGATTTAAATCGAAAATATTATGCAAGCCGGGAAAAAAATAATGGATTTATAGTAGCATATTATTATTGTCATTTATTTATCAAAAGAGACTATAATGCATATGTAGGCCCTCTTTTATTCCGTTTGTTTTCAAAACATATATTTATTTTTGTGATTATAAATAATATAAAATAAAACTGTTCGACGTTTATTATGTAAGAACAGGAATAAAATAAAATTTAAGATAGTGTATTGCGATTTGAGATTTTTTTTGTTTTCATAGTTCAGTAAACGAATTTAAAATCTTTTGGAAGGAAAAATACTTTCTTCCACATCGTTTTTGATTTTGAAAATGTATTTTATGTTATCGTTTTTGTGATATTAAGTCCAAACGCAGTGCACGTACGGTTGGAACTAAATTGTTGTAGCTGTTTCAGCAGTACATAGCATGCCCACGTAACGCTGTCATAGCTAATAAATGTCCTAAATGGTTTATTTTATTAGTAGTCGGCTGTCGAACGGACGGCAGGTATAGACGAGACATTTAATGAAGCACTGAACCATGCTACATGCCAGTTACGGCGTTGTACGATAACTGTATTACTCGTATATATTGTACCATCAATGAAGGTGGGCAGGTGCTACGTGAAGTAGTTTTAACACTTCTATTTGCGATTCGAATTTCAATATAAAGTGCGTCGCCACACACACAATTGTAAAAATATATACATAAATTATTTGTGAACACTGCCAAGGTAGCGCGAACATGTCAGCCAAAAATTTACAGGCCCTCGCCTATTGTTCCTGATATTATTTTGTGTTCGTAATCCAATACCACAATCATTTTTTTAAATATTTTATTCTTTGACGAGCAATCAAATGGCAATGTTTTTTTTTCTCGTCACTCTTTCTACACAATGTATTATGATAATTTATCAAAAATCGGCGGTGCATGTGAAACGATTAACATTAAAATATGTGTAGGCGAAATGCACATGCACACGGGCACGCTGAAGGGGAGATTCACTTTTCCACCAAAACTGACCTCTAACCGTTTACCGCCAGTATATTAATATACATTTTAGATTTGATATATGTATATCGGCATATTTCTTCCCTTTTATTTTGATTAATTAAACAATAGTTTCTTTTTAATCGTTTTAAAATTTTATACCGGAGTGTTTTTGGTTCACCAACGCTTCTTAATTCAGACATCCGTTTGCACTTCATCGTTTAATGGCGAATTTCGATTGAAAATATTTTTAAAATGTGAATGAAAGGACTCACAAGCGTTGGTTGTGCATGTAATTTCTGAAGATATAAGTGCCCAAAGTTTTGGAGGTTAAATACAATCTTCAATAATATATGTTTCTAAAAAGTAATCAATATATTTTTGAATACATCTTGATATGCCTATTTATTTTATTTTGCGATACTAAGATTGAGTTAAATGAAACCGACACCCTGTAATAATGATATGCGACCACATTTCAAAAACTACATTAAAGTAAAGCTTTATCGATGTCAAGAGTTACTTTGGGAGGAGAAAAATTTAACCCCAAGTCAATAAACTTTGTATTGTATGGAAAACATAAATATATAATTTTGTGTATTTAATTGGCAATTAGTAATATATTAATGAAACGTAATGATTATTCAAATATCCACAAATTGAAAAAATTGTAAAAAAAAAAAAAAAATTGAGCACAATAATCGAAAGTTTCGTCCATATAAATGCCTTCAACTGTTCATAAAAATCTATAAAAATCTATGATTTTTTTCACACGAAAATATTATATTTTCCTTTTTATTCTTAACCAATACAACATTTTCATTTTGTTTAGTTTTCACGTAAATTAAATTAAGTACATCATGGGCTTCAGCTATATAAGTAGGAATATTAAGCATAATTTTATGTCGTTTAACATATATTTACATTATATATTCTACATTTATTTATATTGGAAATGGTAATATCTGATAAATTACTATTTTATGCAATTTACTCATATATAAGAATAATTCACTATTTTACTATTTTATGCAATTTACTCATATATAAGAATAATTTATTTTGGTATTATATTAATATTACCAAAAACGTTTTTTTTACATGCTGTGGTAAACCACTTGCTTCTTCAATTCATGGCTTGAATATTTATCATGATTGTATCGTGGCGAATTTGTATTGTTTTAATTAATTATATACCTAGTTTTAATTTATATAGACTTTTGATAAACAGTTTTTAGTACAGTACCAACGTATAAACCCTTTATTATACGAACCAATTCGAAATTCGAAATTCTTTAAAATTAACAATTTTTTACTCCGATTGATTTCAATAATTTTATATTCTATTGTAACGAATATAATAATTTCTCATAAACCTCAGGCCTAACTACAATGTACACTCCTTAATTAGACTGAAGATAAAATCGTGACAACACTATTTTAATTTTTAGTTATCGCATGTACCTATGTAGCAGTTTTTACAAAAATGCATTAATAAATTGATCTACAATAAAATATTTCAGTTCTATACCCACGTGAAAATCCCAATTTTTATGGTTGATTGATTCGGTGATTGCTTATTTATAATTTATCATAAAAAAGTCATAAATTATTAGATGCACTAAATTAAGTAAATTATTTATGTTTTAAAGAAGAAGTGTACCTCATAAATATTATGACCTTAGAATAGCTCAGCTGATCCAAGTCCCTTTTCGCCACACACACACACACACACACCCACGCGCGCGCATATACGCACACACACGTATGTACATTCACTTGCGATATTGCTTAATATCTTAAAAATATTATATAAAACGATGACGTTTGCAGTTTATCAACAGGATCATCCGTACTTATTTGGTACGATTCTCCATACAACCTTGGTCAGACAGCATTGTTCACCGCAGCATCTCTTCGGAAACAAATGTTGCTTGTTCTCATCGTACTGACACGATGAAAATTTATTCTTATCGGTTCGACCGCTTATGTACCTATTAAGAAAAAAAAAAAACAGTCAATATTATGTTCGTACAATTATCGGGTTCGGTTGGTTTGTTCATAATTCAAAGATTGATGCGGTTGTTAAAACATAGAAACAATTTGAGACACTCTCATGTTAGTATCCGCACAACAATAATAATTATACAGTAACACTAAGGTACGTATTGTATTTGTCACCGCAAAAAAGATTGTTTAATCCCAAAAGAGTATGTAAACTCGTACAATGGAACTGTGTTGGGAATAGATACTATTTTATATAGATACTAATTTTTTTCTAGATATAGGTAAAGATATAAAAGTTAAATTAAATTTTATCTAGGTAAAGATGAGATAGTTTCATGTTGAATTTTGAGAATATTCAGGATACTATAGCCTACAGGTATTATGTAAAAAAAAAGCATAATTAAAAACACGTAATGTAATTTTTTAAACTCATTTCAAACATTAATAAACATAAAATATAAAAGATATTTTTTTTATAATAAACTTCATAAGAAGATGACAAATCGTTATCTAATTTAATAATAAAAAAAGCTTACATTTGAAAAATAAAATAATAATACCTATCATTGTTTTGTCAGTATTTACGATGTAGAACTCTAGACTTACAATGAACATTCAATACATGACATAATAATAAATTTTACTAAATGTTTGTTTTCTGTGTAACAGATATACGGTGTACAGAAAAATGTTAAAATAAAAATATAAAAATATTTTAATTTTTCAAATTTTTTTTTTTATCCCATTCAATTAAATTGTCTAGATCTGTACTCATAAATAACTAGATTTTATCTAGATGAAGATTAAGATAACTGAGTAGAAATTTATCAAGATAAGATAAAAGATAAATTATTTTTATCTAGATATTTCCTAACACTGATAATGAATAGCTTAACATTAAATTGTTATTCTATATCGCCGACCTAGATAAATCGTCGTATTCGGCGCTGATATGCAGAATTTTACTCGTGAAGAAAAACTGACGAAATGTCAAATCTAGTATGAATTGCGTCTATCGTGTCGATTAATCCCAAATTTTAAAATGTAATATTCGAGAGATGATTTGTCGTTCACGTTTTTTCTAGAATTCTGTGTGTGGATTATTTATCTTTTTCTTTTACACTTTTTCCTGTTATCTGTACTAATTTTTATTTTATTGTAAATGTATATACACTGGGCAACTTTTACAACTTGAAACTTATAACAAAATTAAAGGTATTGGAACTTCTTTTCGTTTATTTACCGGAGAAAGAAGTTTAAAATTATGATATACAGATAAAGACACTACACCTATATTTTCAATGAAAATTTTATAATTACTATTCTTTGATAAATGTTAGCGTGCTAAATTTAGTTTGGATATATTTGCACGTATGAAAAAAAAAATATAAACTCAATATACTGGTGTATGCATTACAATAACCAAACAATAGTTATAAATTATGCTTGATAATATTGTTTGAATGGTTTTTTATTTTTATTAATCATGCTATAGAAGATCTGGTATCATGGATGAATATTAATTCTAGATGCTGAGTTTTTGTTTGAGATAACGTAGCTAAATGTTGTTATTTGTGTGCATACAAGCGATTCCAAGGGGAAATTATAATAATACAATTCAAATTACATAAGTTTTCGGTTCAATGAGTTTTGCCAGAAAGATCTCGGAAATTTGAATAAAGGAAGACAGTATTAAAATTATTTTAACAGATCTTAAGATACATATTAATAATAATTGAACACGTTTAAACAGATAACAAAACATCTTCAAACTTTTCAATGACATTGATTTAATTTCGTATTCAATACTTTAACTGAATAAATATATTTTCTACTGATTTATTCATGATGTATACTTATAGATATACTAATATATTAAGGTATATTTATGAAATAGTTTTACTTAATTTAATAATATTTTATTATTTACTAATATTATTATAGGAGAATTTTGTTCGATTATTCAGAGAAAATAAAGTTTGTTCGTATCTATTCTGCAATTGATCATTTGAAAGCGAATTGAAATGATTGATTTTAGAAAATATAAAACATGCACGATAATAGTCCCAACGATGTGGAATTCTATACCAGATCGTAACCTTTTAGGTCAGTATAAGGGCTCTATTTCATGTGTATTTAAGAACATGGACGTACGTGTTTATATGGAAACAGTGTTAAATTTCGTGTAATTAAGATACACGTGTACATATATATATATATATATATATATAGAGTTCATGTACCCAGTGCCCGTGTGTTAAAACTCCATGTTGCTGTGTAACGTGTATTTAAAGTCAGGTAGCACAGTGTCACGTGACCTTCTCTATCAATGAAAATCTAATTCTAACGTTGGAAAATCAATGCACAATACTAAAATTGTATTATTTATTTATTTTAATTATATTTTTTTGTATAAAAATATTGGCATATATTATATTTAACATTTATTTTAAAGTAATAATGATAATTGTACTAAAAATAATTAATATCTCGATGTTCAATGCATTTAATTTTAACGTTGTATAAACATTTAAATAAAATAATCTAAGAACAGTCTACGTGTAAAATAAAAAAACTATTCCAAAATAAACGACAAAATCAAAACAATTATTTTTATAACAAATCAGTAAATACATTTATACAAATATGAATCATGTATATGTTCATATTTAATATTTTATTGAATATAAATAATTAAATAATAAGAAAAATGATTTTTTAAATTTAAAAATACCTAATAACTGAAATTAAATGATGAACAGTTCATAATGAAGCAAGGATTTGCACCCGAATCATTTTTTCGGGTTTCGGATTTCGGGTGTTGAATATATTCGGGTATTCAAAAACCGCAATACAACATTTAAACAAACGTTTGGATGTTAATAACCATTATTATTCGGGATAATATTGGTTAATACGGGTGTTAAATAGTCAAGGAAAAATATTATTTTTCATTGGTGGAGGGCGGTGGAGCCTCCCTAGAAATATAAAGTACAGGTCTTAGCCACCCTAGCTCTAAAAATTGTTAAGTGACTAAAAATACAATAATTATTATAATTGTAAAATGCATTTTTAATAATGGAATTAAAAAAAAATATATTCTGTGATAAGAATGAAATCAAATTCGTAATATTTTACAAACTTCTTGTCATGACTTGGAACGATCGCAATTAATGTAATATTAATATGTAATAATACCCGTATAGGTTGTTTAATTTAATTAATTAATAATTTCTATTTAGAATACCTACTCCAAAAATGTTTAAAATAAGGCACCTAATTGCTTTTTGTTTAAATTGTTGATTAAAAATGTCAAATTGTCAAACTTCGTGAATTGCCTTGTCGAAATAAATAATTGCGCACAATGGTATCTATAGGTGTAATAATCAAATAATCCTTAGACCCCTACAAATTTCACCAAATTTCTCCTTATGGTTTGTGGTACGTGCATATACTAAAAATGCACTAGCTAAAACATAGCGTAATACAAAAATAAAAATAATTTGTACTTAGGAATGTTACGATGAAATATTACACCAACAAAATTGACAATTCATGCCATAGATATGTGTACTACACGCCATACAGTGAACAAATGCGAACAACAATTTAGGTAATCATACGCAAGACATCAATTCTATTTCAGACTAACAATATTGCAATAAATAACGACTCGGTGATTCGTAGAAGATCTATTACCTATTAAATTATAATAATACGACGTATCTGCTTGGGATAATTTTAAAAATAGTATCCCAGTTGTTTACACTTGAACATTCAACATACCATACCATTCATGCACACCTGTTAATATGATATATTGCTATTGTCTTTATTTAGATAAAATTAGATTAACTAACAATTTTGTATGTTATTTGTGAAATAATTTCTGTGAATAATAATTTTACTATTAAACAACTAATGACAAAATTGAAATAACCACAAAAAATACATATAAAATAATATGTCACATAAAGATTGTAAAATAAAAAATTATTCGGGTTTTGGTTAATTCGGGTGTTTAAAAAAAAAAAAAATCATTCGGGTTGTATGGGTTTTGGGTGTTTGATTTTTTAAGGGTTTTTAGGGGTGTTACGGGTTCGGGTTAATTCGGGTGCAAAGCTCTGTAATGAAGATAAAAATATTACAAAAGAATTATACAAAATCAGAATTAATACGAATAAATTATAAGAGAGATACGAGTATGCATTGAATGTTTTATAAAAATAATTGATGATTTTGATGCAAAAATATTAACATGTTGATATTTCTTGGTACCAAACAGTTTCTTTTGGGCGTTACTACATTTCCGGTAGTATTTACTTGCCACCTCGGATATTAAAGGATATTTTTTTTCTGTTCGATTTCCAACAATCAAATGGATCAACAATCTATTTCAGTTGTGGTTCTACCAGATAACAATGATAATGTAATGAAGCATCTCCAAAGTCATCAAACTTCATCATCATATAAAAATTTAAGTGTCTTCTTATTTTTTTGAGCACAAACGTCAATTCGGACGGTAACAAAAGACACAATTACTCAATAAAAAAAAATTTTAAAAAACATGCAAATTGTATTGTGTATCTATGTCAGAATTACACGATGATATAATAAATTATTAAAAATAAATTTTACAAATACTTCTGGACTATAAATATATGTGTAATTGTAATACATCGGTAGATTTATTTTTTTATATACGTGTATACGAGCTTTAAAAACACGTGTAATTAAACAGACGCGTATTGTGTATAACACATTTTATTATTAAAGAAACAAACTACGTGTTCACGTGTATATCAATCATGTACCAAATCAAGATCCCTAGCTCTGAATGAAGTGAAAAATATATTGGTTTTACCGATGATGTGAGTTTTATGAGTTGTATATATTTATTTTGTGTATATAAACGTAATAATTTTTTTTTCATGTAAAAAGTGTTTTAAAAATTGTTTACAGCACCATAGAATGATTGAAAATTGCACACGTTTTGTAGTGTTTACCTTATACTTAAGCTATACATATATATATATATATATATTCAGTTTTTCTATAGTTATATAGTTATATAGTTTTCAATAGTAGATACAATATAATTATAATTGTATATTTTGTGAGAACTATTGACTCTTTTTATTAAAAATTGAAAAGAAAATTTGAAATTTAATTTTCATATCGTAGGGGTGTGTTATATTTTGTTTTTAAATAATGTATTAATAAGTTTGAATATAATTTATATTTGTATGTGCTTATTTGAAAAAATTACATCGAAAAACTTAAAATGTGATAATATCATGTTACTAATGAAAACGTCATTGAACTATATTTTCATTACATGTTTAAAATACCTCAAAAATATTGAACATTATTTCGTTCAGAGCCTTTAACATGTTTAATTACTCTAATAAGATTACTTGTATTCGGTTTTGGTTTCTGTATTTATTGATTTATTGTTGGATTAAATTTGAAAGAAATCCATATTAATGGCTTAATTGTGTTTTTTATTTTAGATTTGTAAAAAATGTAAAAAGTTAAGGAGAATTATTGCCTTCGTGATAACTTATAGATTTGTTGTTATTATAATATTATAATTTTTTATTTATAAAAATTTTTAATTATTATTTCAAAATTAAATTGAATTCAATGGACTTTTTGCCGCTATACATACCATGGAACATTTTTATATAATACTTTTATATTTTATTGTCATTTTCACTAGTAGTTATTGTCTGAACGGCAGCTTTTCATTTAAATGTTATATCATTTTGTATTCAAATTAAATTATTGAAATAATTGTGTGAATTCAATTATCACTTACATGATATTAACGTCATCGTACTTACTATTGTAATAGATTTATATAATATTTAATGGACATTTACCGTATTTTATATTATTGTGTTCAGTCTATTAAATTCAAAATAAATATTTATATTGTATGACCCATCCGTGTTGTATTTATGTAATATGATGATATGTAGAACAAGATATAATTAAAAAGAGAATTATAAAAAATTTCAAATAATTTCACTATTTCTCAGATATGTGTATTTCAGTTGTTTAACTCTAGTGTTTTACCATATTTTATACAGGTTTTATATTCTTTTTGTACATTTTTAATGTATACGAAAATGTTTAGTGGTTTGCTATCTCTGGGTCCAGTTTCATATATAAACATACATTATAAGTATATGTATATTTTTACACATAAGTATATAATACTGCAGTTTTCTTTTTTTTCCATCTACACCACATGGATATATTCTGTATTCTGGAGTCATAGACGATTTTACAGTGTTAATATAGAGATAATAAATTCTCAACAGTCTAGTACAGGGTTAAGGGAATACAATAAAGAAAAAAAAGGAAAAAAAAGCAAAATTGAGTCTTGAATTAAATATGAATTCGTCCGGCACCCAGTGTTTGCTCGCCGGGCACACTGTGCATTGATGTTTAATGGCTTTTCGTTTTGTTTGTACAGATGTGTCCATGCATATAGTAGGTGAGCAAAGGGGATGCTAAACGAGAATAATGATAACTAATTATTAATTCATAACATTCTGGAATCTTTTTATTTAATTTAAAGTCGTTTCACTTTTTGTTATTCAATCCTACTCAAAAAACGAGCGAGTACTTTATACAAATAAAATCGCATTATAATATATATATTTATATTTATACACATAATAAAGTATACCATTATTATTTACCATTTATGTTTAACAGTTTATTATGCTTAATGTTCGCATGACTGATGATTCTCAACACTAAAAACAGATTTACACGCATATAAAAAATATATACGGTTTCACTGAATTTATGAATGTTTATTATACACCAGAAATATGCACAAATCAGCAAGATAAAATTTGTGTACATCATTTCTAGTGATGAGTTCTTGGGGTGAAAAGCATTTTCTTCTTCCAATATTTACTCGATTACTTGGGTAGAACTACTGTATACGTAAACGACTGTTTTTACGAATAATTATAAAACACTAAAAGTTAAAAATAAACTAATTAGAAAAGTTATTAATTCAAGTTTTTTTTTTAATTTTCATATATAATTTTTATCATAGAAATAACAATCAATAAGAAAATGTTTATTATTTATCTGCAACTACGTGTATTTGTTTATGCTGGGAGTTTTTCAATTTATCAAATGATTACGAATTAAAATATTATTTTATATTATTATTATCAGTATGCTAATAAATTGTAGATTCTGGTCTTAAAACGATACATGCCATTTTTCTCCATCATTTTTTATTTAACATTACAATTATTATTAGTTATAAAAATATAAATTTAATTGAATATTACCTCACAAAATGTGTAATTTAATACAAAATTATGACATTTGTTTTATTTAATTTAAAAAAATGTGTATTCATTGGATGTGAATATTTAAGTATATACATAGTAGCAGATTTAGTAAAATATATTGAGCATTTAAGTATTAAGTTTGAATTTCTCACTACTTTTATTTTCTATGATAACTGCAGAGATGAAAATAATCGAAAAAACAATGATTCATGATATGTATTTCGAGCCAAACCTCACGTAATACATCATCATTTAAAATACATTTTAATGCCGTGGTTTAAATATTAAACAATTGTAAGTGAGAATATAGTATCGACACTATTAGTTATAGTTAGAATTGTTTGTAGAGATAGTAATAACTTCGTTTATAAAACCAAACATTTTTACGGTTTTGATGAACTAATTTTTGTCCGATCAGAATATTACTGTAAAATACGATTAAGAACGTTATTTTTGGTAACACGATTGAGAACGCTCGAGTTTTTTTTTCCATCATTGCCAAATGTAATCGATCTGTAATATGAGTCAATAATCTGTTGATATTTATCGGACTTTTATCGGATTAGCTGGATGTTAATAGTAACTTAGATACAAGATATGAGAGAATGACGGTTAGGTTTTGTAGTCGTCGTACAAACTATTCGTCAATATAATATACTACATAGCATATTTATTAAAATGGAAAAGAACGAAATTAAAATTATAAGAAGCGAACTAGGTGAAGACATAATATTATTAGAAAGTAATATATTTTATAAATTCTACATATTTTACAATTTTTTTATACATGTATACACTATACAGGTATTAGATATTTTTATAAGTTCTACATATTTTTAATTTTTTATTCATATTATATGTATATTACATATTATTAGGCACTTATTTATTTATTACGATTATAATTATTAATTTATAACTTTTTTCAAAAATATTTATTGTATGTATACTGAATTTTTCAAAAGCTAAATAAATGATATGACAAACTATGACAACGTTGCACATAAATTCGTTCTCAATCGTATCGTATTTTGGTTTTTTTTGGGTAAGCGGTAAGTTCTTTGTTAATTTTAAGTGTTCTCAATCGTTCGGCCAAAAAGGTATAACGTCCTCAATCGTTCGATAGCCAAATATTAAAAACCGATTGTCATTATTACGAAACGCTATATGAGCATTCGACAAAAATCAATTATTATATGAAAATTGTAACGATGCATCTTTAAAGTACAAATAAAATGGAAAGAGTGTGCTCGGGAGCAATAATTTTTTTATGAAAACATAGAATTTTATTTCTATGGTGCTACGATGAAAATAATGAACACAACACAACGTATTCGAATCGAGAACTGTCGGGCAAATTTCGAGCACTCCGAATTACTAGATGTATTCGCTAAGCCACGAACCAAGATTTTTTCTTCGAGTACTATCAAATACGTTTCACGTGTTCAAAAATATCATACATGCCATAAAAATATAATGCAACTACTTGAAAATCAATTTTTGTGCGGATGAAACATTTATTATTATTATTATTATTATTATTATTTTGTTTCGATTGTTTTGCGGGATTATGGAAACCATGCCATTACAATTATTTTATTGCAATATCGGTTTAGTATAGTTAGTATTTACAAATGTTATTTAAAAAAAAATATCCATGACAAAATTAAACAAATGATAAAGGCGAGTGACGAAAGAGAAAAAAAAATATTTGGTTTGAATTTGAATTTTAATAGATTTAATCAAAACCATCAATCTCAAAAGATTATTGTTAAATAATGTAAAATAAAAATAAAATAATAGAAAAATTACGAATGAATACATTCTTATGCGTAAGAATTATTGTGTATTAATTATTATAAATGTTTTTGCTTTAATACCGTTTGAATGCTTCAAATCACTATTAATAGGTAGTACCTATGTTTCAATTTAATTAAAAAATTAATTGTTGACGATTAGATATGATAGACGATCAGGGAAATCATTTGTTATAATACATTTTAATATTTGTGTATATGTATTCGTATTAATAGTTAATATCGAAAAGTTCTTAAAACTAATGTGACTTAGTGAATACAATTTTAATTGAATAAATATTTCTGCCTTTTAAAATATTAGTTTTTTTTTTTTATATAATTTTCTTAAGGGGTTTTGTTACGAAATTCTTATTTATAAATTATATACGAGTTTAAAAGAAACAATGAATTCGCATATTCTTCAAATATTTAGACATTTAGACAATTCGTATTATATGAATTTATTATGGTAGAGCAAGAGGAGATACCACATAAAATTTATATTACAACAACAGTAGAAATATTTAGGGAAAAATCCACATGGAAATGTACTTTTCTCTACATGCGGGGGGTTAAATTGCATTACTGTTTTACTATTGCTTTTTATTTGGATTTTTATTAATGTTTTTTAAATTAAATTTTTTTTCTCAAAATATGAAAGTAGTTTAGAATTTTCAATATTTTTTACTTTTTTGTGTGTAGAATATTAAAGAAGTTTATAATTTCATAACGTCTTACATATTAGGTATAGTGATTGATATTACAAAATATGTATACATATATGCTTGTGTTAATGTGTGTGTATGTGTGTGTGTAATAAATTGGGATTCATACACCGTTTTAGAACTTTACCAGGTTTTTTTTAGTAATTTAGTACTATAAAGCACTTTTACCAACTAAATTTGTCTACTGTAAATATTACTTTAAGGCAACATATAAATATAACACTATTTAGATGTACACGGCGTATACTACAAGCGTCAATCAATTAGTACCACGATAAACAAATTACTTAAAAAATGAAACTCTTACTCGCTGTATGAGACAGGCCAATTTGAACACCTCTTTTTTTACTAACTTCACATTAATATTATTTTATTATTACTAATATTATTACTATTCATATTTATGATATTATTATTATTATTAATTATTTTAATTTAATTTTTTTTATTTTTATTCAAAAAAAATAAAAATTCTTCTTGTAATTTTATTAGTCCAATACATGTAAATACCATATAATGTATGTAAATATTAATTAGACTTCCGTCCGTCATGTTTAAAAATAAAAAAATAAAAAATGATAATATTCACAGATGGTTCTTAGGATCGCTTTCTCTACATTATAATATTTAACACGATTTTAATGTAAAAAGTTACTATACGAGTATTGTCACATACCTAAACTTCCTCAACTATAAATTGATAAATTTAGACTTAATTACTGCGTTTGGGTGATTAAAAATGACTTATACAATGCAAGAACGCCGTATTAAACATGATTTTTCATTTAACTACTAAAAAATGTGCATTTAATACATGTTTAAACTTGTTGACAATTATTTATACTATATTTACTTTTTGTCTTTAAAAATTTATAAATTTTCCAATTAGTCACTCAATACCAGACGGTTTTATTTAAATTTATGGTGTTCTTGCTCTGAATAATATCTAGTTTTAAATGATATATCGAGCGTAAAATAGTAACCTTTAGAGCTGTAGTAGTTTTACATTTCATAAGTTGCGTATATTTTAAGGCGTTATTAAAAGTTATCCGTGTATGCTATATAGGAACAACCTAAAATAAAGTAGTCTTGTCTCCACTTAAACGTTTTTAAAATGTTAGAAGTCAATATTTTTAGGCGTTTAAAGGATTTTAAAATATTTGATGATATCAGATTGTGAAGCGTGACAGTAAATTTTAAATGCTGCTGTGTAACACCGTAGTCTTAAACTTCAATTTGATTTTTCTTAAAACTAAAAACATTGAGTATTGACGAGCTTGTTCTAGATGTATTGTATTAAATAAGCTTTAATCGATGATTTATTATTTTTTTTAACCCTAATACCATATAATTTTTAAAATATTGTTAAGGAATATGATACGTATAAAACGAATGTGCTGAAAACATAGCACCCATTGATTACGCTGTCTTTGTTGCAGTATGTGCAGTATGTTAACATGCGAAGATGTGTAAAAGAAAAAAAAAGGAATTTTTCATTTTAAAATTATAGTAGAAAGCATTTTTTCAAGCGTACGGTAAACAATGAGTATAATAATAATATGTCTAGTGTTATGGTGGGCTTTACATCGTAAATGTTTTGTGTACACGTGGAATTTTATGTTAAGAAATGTCTAAGATGTTAAGTTTTTCCATAATGCAAAATTACATTATTTTTTTAAACATTTTTAAATACATTATCATATTGCGTATTCATTGTAGTGTGATTTACATTTAACAAACCGTTTTTAGTCGCTGGACATAAATCGTTGTAACAATAATAATAATAATAATAATAATAATAATAATAACAACAACAACAATGATAATAATATTAATAATAATAATAATAATAATAGAAATAATATCTTAGTGTTGTACTTTTTTAATAGTAGCTTCTTTTAGCGTGCGTATATTATTGTATATAATATTTTTATGTGCACCCGTGCATGTGTGTGTGTTTCTATTCTTGGTATACTTTTGAGTCTGGATGGTTTGGAAAACGAACATCATATCGAGATCCTTTTTTTGTTGTTGGCACAGAAATTCGAAATCTCATAACGTTTTCACTGAATACGGTAAACTAAGGATTTCGCGTGAGGATATAAGATTTTATTTTACAGCATTATAGATACGAAATCAAATTGTACTATTATTATGGTTTACCACTTTAAATATTACGCGTGTAGCTTATGTATATTATATGAAAACCCAAACGGAGATAAATCCTCACTGTTCCTGTTCGTAAGCATGCCAATGGGTAAGTGAGTGTTTGGTTTACACTTTTCAGCGAAACTGGCTGGATTTCAAAAAGTACGTACTGCAACATATTGTAAGATTTTTGTTGCTCATATACACCCACGTTAATTATTATTCAAACGAATGCACCGTTATCATCGATTTTCTGCAAAACGGAAACGTTTCCATTTTTCACACATTACAATACCGTTATACTTTATTAAAAAGCATTTTGTTCGAGATTCTTATCAATACTGGTTTCAAAATTCTGACTTATAACTAGGGCTAGTATTTATTAGGTACAACATTATGTTTTTTTCCCCACTTTTAGTGTGTTTATTAATAAAGTTTTTGAACAACTTTAAAATTAGATAAATTATGTTTTTATTTTGTATATTTTTATATATTTTAGAAAATTTATATTATAGCATATCATAAATACAATTAATATTATTGTATACTTGGATTATGATAACGCGAAAAATTCAAGTATGGTATTTTTCGTTACACAAAATTTTAATATGACTGTATTATTGACGCAATTTAGATATACCCAAATGTAATTCAATTGAACTTATCGTTGTATACGTACTTGTCAACTGAAAATTACCTATTGTACGATAAAGGTAAACAGCTAAAAGTTATTACGTATTTTGACGTTGTATATGGTGTGTCGTTGTCGTGTTGTTTGTGAATTGTATTCGTCTGTGCCAAAAAATCAAAGTACTAGTATAAAAACTTCGAAAATGTGTCGAAGAATATTTTAGTACAGTTTTTAAAACTGACCTTAGTATTCTATTTTGTAATATTTGTGACAAAAAAGTTTTATCAAATAATTGCTTTCAAGTGACACAAAATTTGAGTACTGCAATAGACCTCAATAATTTAACAAGAAAAACAAAAATTAAACAAATATTTATATAACGGTCATTCGAAGATAAGAACTTAGAATTTTTTTTTTGATATATGTCGTGAATTTATAGCTTTTGATATTTCTATAGATATTATATAATATAACTTTTTTGGAAAATTATACTGTTAAATATATTCCAATACATATTAATATATTAATCTGCAATTCATAAAAAATATGAATCAATTCTTTAAAAATGAGATGATAAGTCTTGAAGTATTTGAACATTGAAAACATGATAAATTATGTTAAAAATATTTTTAAAAGCTCAACGTATATTTTGAAATTTTGAAAACTATTTCAAGAATTAAACTTACCTCCCTAGCCTATACTTGCGCTATGGGAAAATTGCCTTAATACCGTATCGTATTATGTTTATGATTTCAATTCTATCAACTTGGTGATTTTTTCACTAGACGACTATATCAAAGTCAATTAATTAATGCTACAGCTTTGTTTGAAAATGTCAATTTAAAAAATAATTTAGTGTGTATAAAGATTAACTTTGGATTTATTACTTAATTTATTTTAAGATTAGAAAATGTTTCACTTTCAGTCGATGAAAGTTTGGAGATTGTTGAAAATACCTAATTTAAACTTGGCCAAAACAAAGAAACGGTTCCTGAAAAGGTCAATAAAGTACAAATGTGTTAAAAGAGAAAGATGTTTAAAATCCATGCATATGATATGTAATATTATAAATGACACAAATGTCTGTGAAAATTTTCAAAATCTAACTCTAGGCGAAGTAATAAAATTTAAATATGTGAAAAATATATTATGGGATGTTGAACAAAGTTTTAATAAATATAAGAACATAAAGTCTAACAGAAAATTTTTTAATATAATAAATTTTAAAAATTTAAAGCGCCATGTAATTATTTCTTATAATATATTTGAATAGAATTAATAATATAGAATGATATTTTATTAATTTTAAAAGGTGTTATTATTATTATTTTTTATAAGTGTGTATATCTTATTTTTTGGCATTATAAAATTCATTGAATATTTTGCATACATTTTATAAACCAAATATGTATCATATTTCATTGCATATAAATCTTAGTCTTATTTGTAGCGATTCATTTTAATACGATTACTTGGGTAAAAAATTATTAGTTTTCATAGTTGTCTGAGAACATTTTTTAAGAATGTTTTCTTTTTTTTTTTTTTCTGTAAATTATACTTTAAGATCGTTTTACAGTAAACTGATAAGTTAGCTGTTAAAATGTATATATATCCATTAATTTCTTATTAAAAATTTGATATTTATATAATATATAAATATCAATTTATAATATTATTATAATTATACAACTCTCATACGAGATTCACTGATAATGTAAGTAGTAGTGCATATTTTAGGTACATGTGATTTTTCATGTGTTTTTCACTTCAGTCTGATGTCATGCCATAAATTAACAGTAAATTATATTATTTTAAGAGCAGTTATTACAATTAAGGTATTTACATGATTTTAAGTTGAAGCCAAAATATTTCTACTTTTATTATAATGAAAATGTGTTTCCCGACTAAACTTAATATTTAATTGTTTATACTTATAAAGGTTATCTTTACATTATAGTTTAATCATAATATGTACTTCACAGAATAATCATTTATAAGTTTCGACATTATTATTTTAATAATCGGTATATCGGTAGTTAATAGAAAACTAAATAACTAGGTGCGAATAATCTACAAATATATAAATAATAATAATGTTCTAGTAGATCCCTTGTACGAGAATAGAGTAGCAAATTGAGTTATACGTTTGTATAAAAAAATACATTCCTTAAAGTAAACTTTGTATTTAATATAAATATATTAGTTATTAATTAAATTATTAAATATTAATATATTTAACTTAATATTTATAGATAAATACTTCTATGTCAAATATTCACATTGTACGATACATTTCGTTTGTATTTTTAAATGTATAAACTGAATTAATTGCTGAACAGTTTTATTTTTAGTAAATGTTGGAATTAGTTTCCCTATTGTTTAATTTATGAGTGAAAAATCTTACTCTGATATACAGTTGAATATTTTAATGTGATAATCTAGGTAAATTTACTTTAGTATCAACATCTGGCTGTACTGGATTTATTAGGTAACATATTGACAATTCGAAGTACGTAAGACAAAGTTAAAATTGTTAAGGGTTGCATAATATTATAATACCGTTCTATAATTTTACTGATAAAGTAGTAGGTACTATCTTATTATTAGTGTAATTAAAGTTAATATTGCATTGTAAAATCATTTAGTAATGTGGTCTATTGAATTTCAATCGTACAAAGGATAAATTAGTTTGGGATGGTAAATGACCAAATGGGTTTTTGGATCGGTATTATCAACAAAAATTCAGATGTTTAATTCAGTTAAATTTGTTACATGGTCACTTAGAGATTAGTCGCATCTTATATTATATATCGCTTGTAAGCTACAACAACATAACAAAAATACATGATTTTACAAAAACCGAATTTGAAAATTAAATTCACAATAATACACGTGGACAATAAATGATGATGGAATAACGTCACAATATTTATCTAACAGGTAATTTTTTGTATTTATTTATTTATTTATTTAATATAAACAGACGTGAGTTCTAAAACATAATAATATTAACATTGTGTGTGAAAAATAATACATGATATAATAAGTTATAGTTTTTACTTAATAAAAGGTTGAATATAATAATAAAACTTAAAATTAAATATAGAATACAAATTGAATATAGTTAAAAAAAAAAAAAAAAGTACAATTTCAAATATAATCAAAGGCAAAAGTATTACCTGCAGCCATGAGAAGGTTAGTAGTATAATTCAAGATATAATTTTTATTTGAGAAAAGTGGATAAAAAGTTTTTGTATCTCTAGTATTAAGGCTATTAATATTAAAATGGATTAAAGAAAGTATTTCAAGATAGTCAATTGAACCTAATATCAATTTTTGTAAAAATTTAGAAAGTAGAAGTGTACGACGGTCTGAGAGTAGAGAAATATTAAGGAAATTTAAAACATTATTATATATGCCATAGAGGGGCCTGTTTATGTCGATTATAAATTGTTTATTTGTCGGTTTCGGGTTTATTTGAAAACATTTTTACGCAATATCATATCACATTAGGGTGGTTCAAAAAATTTTTTTTTTCATTTATGACCCGGGCTCCCCTCAATTTTTTTAGACCTAACTATAGTATTGTCATGCTAAAATTTCAGCTTTTTTTTATAATTAGAAGATGGTGCTCAAGCACCCTTTAATTAACTTTCGATTATAAAATTTCTTTTATTTGATTTTATAAACTAACGACTTGAAACTAAAAATATCTTTATTAGTCATAAAGAATACGTTTATTGTGTTTTATATTTGCTTGTCAATATCCCATCTAATAAAAATAAATATTATATCTGCTATTCACTTACCACCTAATCAGTGTCTATTTATAATTGAAAAAACACGAGAATATTTAATCCGTTATCGTGATGCCAGTGTTCTGCGGTCGTTAATTTCTGCTATATTAACTATTATCTTATTTTTAATAATCCAAGATAAATAATTTATATACAGTATTTTCTTTTATTCGCTTTATTTACACCGACAAGACCAGTCAGTAATTTCATATAATATTACACGCCATACTAAAAAACCTGCAGTTATTTTCTCCGTAAGTACTATCGTTTTAATAAATATAATAATAATTGTATAAACATTGTCCAACGAAGTATTATAATGTTAACACGCAGAAATGATGAGATTTATCTCATAGGTATTAGGAATTCTGAGTCAATTTCTAGACTCAATCAACTTCCAACAATAAGACAAGTTTTACAACGGTTTCATTATTTTTTGCATGCAAATAAGTTTATACGTAATTCAAGTCACCTGACAGTCGAAGAACTAATTTTAGTATGGTCTAAAGCTGCTATACCCATGAGGTTAGTAAAACACATTGTAGATATGATTGAAAAAGTTCATTCTAAGTGGTTGCTGTTGAAAAAAAACAAGGGGCGATCGTCTAAATCTCAGAAAAATCGTGAGCAAATTTTCGTAAATGAACTAAATAATATTTTTGATATAAGTCATGCTAATGCATTAGCTCAGATGAGGAATCAAACTGATCTTGATTTTCTTTATGATCAAAGGCATGATCGAAAAATGTTTATGACTTCGATTGACAAAAAACTCGAAAACAAGCAACAACGTGCTCTTCAAAGAAAAATTGAAGAGGAAAAACGCCGCCAAAAGGCAGTTGAAGCCACTGCTTCAACATCATTGGTAAGACAAATTAAATATACAGAAGATGAAACCGATGAAGATTTATCTTGTTCTGATAATGATGTGGAATTTGAACCATTTCATGTAAAATAAAAGGCAAAATTAGAAAATAAAGAAGAAATTATTACGAAAAATATAAAGACGAATTTATTTAATTCTCATGTGACGGGAGCCTTAGATCGAAATAAAATCTCTGATCGGCAGGCGTTACGATTAATGGTTCCATTGACTGTCGCACTTGGACATAATCCATCTTCTCTTTCTATATCACGAAGTACTATACAACGAAGGCGAAAAGAAGCCCGAAAAGAGCATGCTATTAATACAAAAAACACATTTACGCCAAAATATCCTTTAGTAGTACATTGGGATGGAAAAATATTGCCATTTGTGGTCGGACATGGAAAAGTAGAGAGACTTCCTGTGTTGGTGTCGGGAGATGGTGAAGAAAAACTTCTTGGTGTTCCAAAGTTAGAAGCTGGGACTGGACAAAATGTGGCGGATGCAGTATATGATCTTTTGTTTGAATGGAATGTTTTAGATAATGTCAAGGCTCTAGGTTTTGATACAACATCTGTAAATACAGGAAAATTTAAAGGGGCTTGTACTCTATTGGAACAAAAGATTGGTCATGATATGCTATGGTTAGCTTGCCGTCACCATACTATGGAAATAATTTTGGCAAAAATATTTTGTTTGTGTTTTGGTGCATCAAACTCCCCAGATATTCCGATGTTTAAAAGTTTCAAAACAATATGGAGAGATATTTCCAAAGATAAGTATTTAGGACTAAATTTAAAAGAAGAAACAGAAACATTCGTTGGAACTACTCTATCAACTCTCAAGTATTTTTTAACAGAAAATAAATCACCTCGAGATGATTATCTAGAACTTTGCGAGTTGGTCCTAATTGTTTTGAATAAACCACCATCAAAAATTCACTGGCGAGCTCCAGGTCCAATCCACCATGCACGGTGGATGTCAAAACTGATTTATGCGATAAAAATATTTTTATTTCGCAAGCAAAATAGTATATTTAATCTTACTAAGCGGGAAGAAACTCAACTACAACGGTTCGTGCTTTTCGGAGCACTACTATATACTAAAGTATGGATTGAAGCCCCTCTTGCAGCTGAAGCACCTAAAAACGATCTGAATTTTTGGCTAAATTTAAAAAAGTATGAAGCTATCGATTCTGAAATTAGCATTGCAGCTAGAATGGTATTAGAACGTCACTTATGGTATCTTTCGGACGAGCTTGTTGGGCTTGCTTTATTTTCCACAGAAGTCACATCAATTGAAAAATCAGAAATTGGTATAGGAATGGAAAAAGAAACTGACAAAAGACAAATCAGAGGAAATACATCCCTCCTTAAAAATAATGTAAATTTAGGAATGTTTGCAACTAAAAGAAGTTTAAAACTTTTAACTATTTTCGAAATAAAGGATTCATTTTTAAATTTACCGCCTGAAGAATGGCCTCAAAACGAAGAATATCAGCAAGGAAGAGATCGCATCAAACAATTACGAGTCGTTAACGATACTGCTGAGCGTGGTGTTAAACTTTTTGAGGAGTATAATAAGCTATTAACTTATGATGAAGAGGAAAAGCAATTTTTGTTACAGGTTATTGAGGCAAATAGAAAAACAGTTCCAACTGAAACTACAAAGAAAATGGCCATTGAAGCTGTATTTTCTAGTGAAAGTTCATAACTAATTATCAATATTTAAATTTAACCTTAATATATTATTTTATTATATTATTTATTAATATATATTTAATCTAACCTTAATTGTAATAATTAAATAAAAAATAATAAATACATATTTTTTTTATGTTATATAAGAAACATGAAATCCAAAAAAAAAGTTCATTTTTACAAGTGCTTGAGCACTGACTTCTAAAGAAAATAGAAAGTCAACACTATCGGAAAACTATACTATAGATAAGCCTAAAAAAATAAGAGAGTGGCTCGGATTATAAGTCAACTTTTTTTTTTTTACATTTAATCGTGAACCACCCTAATATCACATACATTATATAATATATATGCATATGAATTTTTTAAATTTTAAACAGAAAACTTATCGCAACCCATTCTTAAAGCTTACGCGGCCCAAAGTTGGATCACGACCCACTGGTTGAAGACTATTGGCCTATATTATGCTAATGAATGATGACCTAGTCGAACCTGCTAATTTATTCGCTCAAAGTCGGCATGTACTGATTTCCTTATCTTATCTCCAAGCTTACTGTTGCGTTACCGTTTCGATACGGAAATTTTTTTTTTTTTTTTGTTTAACATGTCCAAAGTTATTTTCCATCCATTTATTTAAATCTAGGTTTATTTTCAAAACCATTTGGTGCCAGTCATAATTTTTGATTAATTCGAATAATTTAATTGGAAATTTTTTAATTATGTAATATTGTCATATTGAACCAAATGAAAAAGTGCAGTCGTTGTTCTACGTATAATATGCCGAGTGTAGTTTACAGATTCAATTTATTAATTTATTTGATTTTAAACTTATAATGAGCGACTTAAAAAATGTTTATCTTCAAAAGAAAAGATATTAAGCTAATCCTCCAATGTTAACGGGATAAAAGTAAAACTGTCCGGGGTAAAGGAATCTGAAAGTAACAAAAAAATTAATTTGAAAAATTATTTTCGATTATAATCATTATAATTATGAACAGGCTATGTCAAAATAATTATATATTTATATATAATTTATATTATATTATTATTATATAATAATTTATATTATATTATATTGTTGCAATTATTTTCACTTTATAAAAATTTTAATAATCTTTCGGTATAAAAATAATTGTATTTAACTATGTATAACTACGAATATTTATTTTTAGTACAAAATGAAATCGTAAAATGTGTACTTTCTCGTCTTTGTTTTACTAGCACCGTACAATTGCGTAACACGAAAACCGCATTATAAATAATTTCATTTTCTCTTTTTTAAACTGTCATTTTATTATTTTATTCCAAAAAGGATCTAAAGAGCTAGATAACACATTGTAAACTTAATTAAAATGTATGTGGGCCTAATGTTTTATCAAAAATTAATTTCGATTGTATTCACTGAGCCATTATAAACATGTTTTTATTACGTTTCTTCAAGAACTATTTATTCAAATTCTGCATCTTAAATGCAAGATAATAGTATAATTAAGTGCACAATTCAATGATATGAATATTGGAAAATAAAAAATGAAAAATTTAAAAATCTATATAATATTGATGATGAGATGAAACGATTGAAATAGGTTATTTATACTGATTGTTGATCGATAAACGAAAAAAAAAAAATTGTATCCTGTAAGGCAAAAGTAAATAAAATAATAATAAAGTAAAACTATAATAGTTTGCGCTATAGGTTTGCACTTATTTAAAAATTGTATTTATATCTTTATCTAGATAAATTCTAATCCGAACCCTGGTTATTTTACGTATTTGCGAGTAATTTTACTTGAAGATGACCCATCATAAATTCTTTTATAATGTACGATAAACGCTGGAAATGATCTTATAATTAACAATAGAAACACTCCCTTATGTGCTGTACCGTAACGAATTCGGCACTCAAGCTCACTTCAAATAATTTCAGATGGTCCATTATTGGCAAAGTAAAATAATTATTCCTGCACTGTTTGTAATACAGTCACGTAAATTATAGACTCAATTGACGATCTTGCTCGTTTTGCTTTGATTTCTCACCATTATTCGCCACTTATAGCGACTGTTGAAATAATAGAAATAATAAATATTTGTTTTTACATTTTATATAATTTAATTAAATAACATAAATAATATAAATTAATTGAGCGATAATTTACGTTTTACAGTGGACTTAAACATATGTTATTTTATAATTTTGATAAAAAAAATGCACATAATATTCAGAATAAAATATATAGTATTTTTGAAAGTCAAAAACTAAGTTTAATTTTAACAATTATAAAACATTATAAGTTCAAAAACGTGTTATGTTATTGTTATTAGTGTAATGGAAATACATTGCAATATTATTTATTGATAAATATTCTTCGTCAACTGTTTTATTTTTTTTTTTAATAATCGAATCTAATATGTAAAAACTGCTAAAACTGCATTATTTTGAAACTGACAAGATATCCTTTAAGTATTTTAATTGTACGAGTACATCAATATTTAATCGAACATCAATATTTGAGTGTTACTAATCACAGTTTATATTGTTTTAAAATAATTTTTTCATTAGTTCTTAATGAAAGTGCTACAATTCTCGTTCTGGAATATTAATCAAATGTTGAGTATTAATTTTTTTATAACACTAATTTAGGTATAATCTATAATGAAGTTATAAGTATATTATTGTAAACGAAAATGGAATAGAATGAATAATAACAATTTAATTTCACAGAAAGTAGCAAGATTTTTAATTTTTTAATATTTATTATCCTAATGTTTGAATGTTCCTAATTGAATGTTTCTATAATCTTATAATTTTATTATGAATAAACGATAAACGTTAAAACTATTCCTATAAAGTACCATCTGAGTCCTATTTTTTATTGGAAAAATTGCACATATTACTTTTGGTACAAATTTATTTCTGGAAAATGAAGATATAGAATTAAAAAAAAAAATGAATAGTATATTTTCAATATATAGACCTATACATTGTCTACTTTACTCAATATCAAAAGTATTTTTAAATTTAATTTTCTATTAATAAATTTCACTATCGTATCTATTGGTTGACATTTTTAATATCTATCGTAGATAATTACTAAAACGGCGTCATATATAGGCAAAATTACTACATAACTGTGTTGAGGGACTATTATTCTATTTTTTTTTCAATTATTTATGTTATAATAATTTTATTCTAATAATTTTTAAGTAACAAGTGTATCTCATTTATAAAACTTGATATATTCTTGGAAAAATTTGATTCATATTAACGATTAATACAATCAAATAATTGCATATTTACCTATTATCGGTTAAATGGCTATTTGGTGTAAGCGACACATTTCATACTTTTCATAAGAACCAAAAAACAATTTAATTTTAATTTTTATTTTCAAAACGAAATAACTTTTGTAGTTTTATAGATAGTCCTTCAATTTTTTTCAAATAAACCTATTATATTATTATATTATAAATTTAATTTTATAAGAATATATTAATTTTTTGATTCTTTTGTACGTATATAAATTATATTTTTGACATTTACCACATTTTAATTTGCTTTCTTGCACTTTTGTCGATTACGTAATTTACTAAAAAACTGCTGCAAATGCCATCCAAAAATGAAATTAAGTAACACACGCCCACGTAATTATGAATAATATATCAATATAATCAAGTTTTTTTCTTAATACATTTGAATTAAATTCACTATTATTTTATTATTTATTATAATATTTATATATATATATATATATTTTTTTTTAAAAATATTATTTTATTAAAAATAAAAATTAACAAAAAAAAATTTGTTAAGTGGAAATAAACAAGATATTACAAGTAGATCAATAAAAATAAACAGAATACAACTCGTTAAATAAAATTAACAAAATATTAAAGTAACATTGAAATACAATAAAAAAATTCTTTCCAATTTTTATCAAAATTAAAAAACAACAATTCTTAAATACTGTTGCCTCATGTGATCCACGTTTTCTTTATCAAATTCGATAATTATTTTATTATCATCAATATAAAAAATAATAATTGTTATCATATATTATTCTGAGGTTTAAATCGTTATAAATCAGTTCGTTCGAGCTGTCACAATTATTAAAATTAAATTGAAATAATCTAAAAATTGTTATCACTTACTGCATTTTTTATTATTAATTAGATACTTCTTATTTGTATAAGTGACGGATTAAATTGCTATAAACGACAATATCGCATACAAGTCATTATTAAAAAAAAAAAAAAAATTGGGCACCTAACACAAAATGTTTACGTCGCTTACTTTTCACTAAATTAATTAGAATGTTATCTAAATTAAATTCATACAACACTTTTTTCATATATATCGTTTACAGCACAAAGTTTGGCACATTATAAGATAATGATACACTATAATGAAAACTACTATCCATATATCCAGTATAGTCTTCTACAACACTAAATTGCAAGTATCGCTTACAGCAAATCGGCTTTTAACCGACGATATAAATACCAATCTAAGTAGTTAATATGTTAAACGTAGAAAAAATAACTTTAATCAGTCATATAATTCAAATTATAATATATAAAATTATACAGATTAAATTTAAAATATGTATTGTGAATTTCAAACATTTGATATGATTAAGCAATTAATAATGTAGTAATAAATTAATGCTAAAGGATGCATACTATTTGAATGCTTAGCATTCCACGAGTTTTAATAATTATATTTAAATTTTAATTTTTGAAACGTGGATGGAAAAATGTTTAAAACTAACATATAACCATACGTGACCGTGTTAGTTATGTAATATTTACCATTTAATGACTGAATCTTGCATTGTTTCTAAAATTAAAATAAATAGGTTTTTTGAATATATTTTCCACCACCCTTAAAACAAACATGGACATAAGTGTAGAGATGTTAAAAACATGATTTGTATAACCGACTGACACAATGTTTGAATTTAACTAAAATGATAATCCTCCAAAACAATAACGACATAGTACCTTCTATTTATTAATCATTGTAATCAAAAGTCTGTTATAAATAGATGTATTAATTTTTTTCATCTAAAGTTAAACTATGACATTTTGTTTTTTTAAAAAAAATCGTTGATATTTCTAAAAAAATAATAATAATAAATAAATATAATCAGGATAACGCAAATTTTTCTTGAAAATAAAAGGCTGTTTAATGGCTGTGCACTTTTTATTGAAAAATGTTTAATTAAATACCAATGTCTAGATAAATTTCATAAAAATTATATACTGCATTTTTATTTTTATATCCTTATTAAATTATTTTGTTTTTTTTATACTAATCGCACTGCTCCAATAGAAATAATTAGCTTAGAAAAAACAATATGCATAATATTATTCAATATCTTTCATATTCTGGACTAATATTTCTGTAATATTTATTAGATATGTAATATCTATTTATTATTATATTATTAAATATGTAATATTTGTTTGATTTATTCATTTAACGGATTTTTTATTTTAAACATTGCGTCTTATTTTCATACTATGTAATTTATATGTAATTTTAATTATAATTCGTAATTAATTAAAACTATATAATTGAATTTAACTAAAATATGGTTTTATTATTAATTTTTAAAATATAAATTAAATATTTCATAAAAAACGATGCATTTTATTCTTAAAAAAATGTAACCTCTATAAATTTAGTCGGTTGTTAAAAATAAATCATCTCTTATTTCGAACATAACACACATTGAAGACCACTAAAAATAATTGAGAATGGAACGAGATCTACATAGAAAATTAAAAAAATATTGTAATACTACTTTTAATGTTTATATTTATGTGTACTACAAAGATTATATGAATTCATATGATTTCTAAATTTGCGGTGGAACGTTTTGCTGATTGGTATTACTAACCTTGCGAAATCCTGTTAGTACCATCTAAAACGATTTAAATAGAAGTAACTACACAAATAGTAATAGTATTTTGGACACAGTATATAGTTTTGGAATGATTGTAAATAATGCCTTTTACAGTAAATCATTAATGACGGAAAAATAATGTTTCGGAGATTGGGTAAATAGCCATTTTTAAAAATTCATGTTATTCATAAAAACATCAAACATGTTTTTTTATACGCTTATACGTAGATAATATATTACCCATGCATAACTCAATTTAACTGAAAATGAGATATCACGTGAGCGAAGCTATAATAGAGAGCTTTGGAAAAAGATAACGCAATCGAAGTACTATATTTATGTATTATTACCTGAGATGAAAATGTATTGAACCTACTATAAAGCTTAATGTGAGAGTGGTGGGCGATCATAAGAAGACTCAGTCCTTTTACATCTCATATCATTTAAAAAAGGTTCCTTTAACATTTCTCTGGAAAGTTCACTGGAATATTTAACTCTTTAGTCAAAATAATCACCCAAATTATGAAATAGTAACATAGTTAAAAATAAAAAAATATTTTGTGATTAACAATTATTATTACATCTCGTTATCGATCGACTAAAATTGAAGAACAGAAAAAAATAACTAACTCATATTAAATAATTATTACATAGACGATATTGGGACAGACTAGGTTTTTTAACTGGCTTAGAAAAACAGTGGCCTAGAGGAACGTTACACTTATTTGAGAATAAATAGTTTATAGGTATTAAACTAATATTATAGATTTTTAAAGGAATTTAATTCCGCAAATTTGTCTACTATGGCCGTGGTAACACGTCTAATACTTCAACTTTTGTATATAATAGATGATGCGTTTAATCGGGAACTGTTAAAACGTATTATGTGATCCAGTTAAATATGTTAATGATATGAAATATAATATTACGTATAAGAGTTTGTCCGACAGGTTTCTTTATGCTGGCTATCAATTATTATTTTGTACTTGCCGTAGTACTATGAAGTTTTCGCCATTCACGCGTGGTGATTCGGTAGGCGTAGGCCCAGCAAATCGTTCATCACCGTAATCCATAACATGTCAATGTTACCATACCTGAAACTGAAAAAAAAAATTAATGTTATGCGTTATATATATGCTGTGTTTAAAATGCGTTCATGGCCTAATACTATAAGTTTTGATGAACACGATGGAGTATCAGTTTTTTATCGGATCAGTTGAGATGTGCGCGAGTACATACTATACATTATATATTTAATAATATCACTATGAAGGTTAGAATGGATTCAATTTATTGTTTATTGATTGTCTAAAGAACAATAGACGATAACGACGACGTCTCATATGCATTATATTTACAGGTTATGAATCATAACTGCACACAATAGGTATTTAAAATACATTTAATTGGCAAGGTGTCCTGTAAATGCTACTCGTGTGTAAATTATTCAAGTGTAGTTGAAAATTGAAAGTTATTTTGAAAGCGGATTTTTTTTATCGGTATACCATAAATATAGTAGTTGCGTATTTATAACGGGCAACGGGCTTCCTTTATGGTGGTTAAAATAACTTGAATGCTTATGACAAATTACCAATCAATTACTTATTATTGTATGTAACTATGATGTACTCAGACGATTGGAAATAAATTGACGATGACGATTGTTGATTATATATGTATTATAACCGAAAAGAAGAACCAAATAATCTCCGAGGCATTTTTTTCTAGATCACGGAGGCCAACTTCTATACGTTCGTACTTGCATCAACAAGTAAAACGTTCGGACGTATAGGAAGATAAAAGATAAGAATTTACAATTTTGGATTTGGACAAACTCCTCGATTACCTGGTGCCATAGTAGATTTTTTACTTTTTCTAGTGGAGATATTAGAAGAATAAAGTTAAACCACATAAGCTGCGTAATTTCGAAGACTTAAAGACGGCCACTTGTAGAGAGGTGTGTTAACGAAGAACACACTAAAATCAGTAAAATCAGTACAACGAAGAAACATCAAGGCTATAATTGAAATCATATCAAGGAAGACGGATATGACATTACGTAGAGTAAATTGTATGTTTCCAGGAAAATGTTAGACGAGATGAAAAGATTTTTCAAAATATTGTTTTCATATTAAAAAAAAAAAAAAAAAAACTTAAACACTCATCGAAGCGACTCTATATAATAATAATGTACGTATTAACTGGACTACAAAAAACTCATAAATCGTAATAAATCAGTCATTATAAATGCATACATGTTCAAAGATAAGGGTCATTTAATAATGTTTATACCAAGTGTTCGTTTTAGCAATGTTTTTTCATTATAATTTTATCATGCGCACACGAGTGTACATATAGACCATTTATTAATGAATTTTATCATACGTGCTTGTGAGTATGTGTACACGGTCGCTAAATAGCCTTGAAGTGCTTTTACCTATATGTTTTAAATAATATTGGTCTTGCCAGTTCCATTAAACCACCGACGACAGAAAGTTTACCGAATTATAAACTTTTGTTCAAAGGATTTCTCGGTTACCTATATACTTATAAATGCACATGCATGGTTCACCGTGAACTAATTTCCAATAAAATACACTCGCGCGCACACACGCTTCCCGTTAATATAATTACACTATTGGAACGCCGCCGTCGTGTACTCGAAACGCGCACACTGTATATCCATATACGCCGCCGATGAGACGTGTAACTAAATCGAACGATACGTACTACTGGCGAATGTTCAAAACACCCCTTGAGTTATGCGGCAAGTGGTTTACATCCGAGAGCGCGTATCGATTGTCGTAGTACAGTACTCATAGATTTTATAATATCTACGTTTACGTTATCGTCGTTTCGCTATTGATATTTCTTGTGTTATCCGCTTTTTTCATTCATTCATCCGTATGGTATTGTCCAAATAGTAACACAACATTCGAAAAATACCAACGGTATATAAACTAAAGGTTTAGGTGACAATGATTGTGAAACATGACCGTTATAGCTATCAATAACTATAACAGTGCTCTGTGTAGGGTCTTCATGTTTAATTAAATAACCTTTACTCGGGTGCCTAAAGTGAATTTTTTTTTATTGAAAGTTATCAAAACTCTCATTTTCGTCATGCAGTTGGCTGCTGACATCGTCGGAGACACTGTGCTGTGCATCTGTGAACCAAAATCTGTTGTAACGTTGGTTCCTCGTTTCTGTCTACCGATTATTCCGAAATAATAACACTTTATGGCTGAAATATTGAAAATTATTATTTACGTTTTGTGGAGTAAAGTTTAAAAGAATCTCGTACATTTTAATCGTTTTTCATAAATATCACTGTCACATGGTCGATTTGATGCACGCATTTGGAAATTCGTGTATAGGGTGTTTTTGTTCCAATCGATTCATGTATAATCGCGTTGACAGCAATTACAGGTTTAGTATAAATATTATTTTGATAAAATTAATATATAAATTATACAAATGTGGGTATCAAATTGACAATCAGGGCTACTTTTCCGTTTGATTTATGGTTTTTTCGTGCATAAATATTAATTATAATAACTTATAATTCATAAAGTATAAAATAGTATGATGTGAACATGAAATAGAAATGCAAAATTGTCGTAAATTTTGAACAAACTTTCATCATAAGTCGATAAGATATTATAATAGATTATTTAGGTGGAAAACTATATAACGAGATGAACATTTGATTTATTTAACTAAAAGCATTGCAAGTCTTATTTTGTTTTTACGTTTCCGTGAATTTATAATATTCTTAAATATATAATTAATGTATATATAACAAATAAATTATGGTTTCATACATTAAGAAATCTTAAATGTAGTTTACAAAAAAAAGTAAGAGCCCAACGCAAATAATATTCATGTGCTGAATATTCCGAGGTTAATTGTGTAACAAAGAATATTGTTCAAAAATAAACTTTATTGTTTATGTAATAAAATAACCATAGTTTTGGGTAAAAAAAAAAAAAAAAAAACAGTGGAAATTATTACGATTTATTGCTTGCTTAACATTTAGGTATGTTTAACAATGTGAATTGTTTGCACTTTATGAGTGGGTGCTTTGATTAGGATTTACAAACGTCTGTAACAAATTATTACCACATGAACGTATATTTATAGCAAAACGGCAATTCGCTTCCGAACTGTTGCGGACGACTAACGTTTCAAAGATTGTAGTAAAAATATACAGGTATTAAAATATGGTATTTAATTTATTTTTTATTTAATACCATATTATACGTTGTACAAGAATTATACCGTATTGAACCTTGAAGTACCTTAAATATCGGAAATTTATCACAGATTATAAAACCATTGTTAATTATGAAATATAAATTATTTTAAAATGGGTTGGTAGAAAAAACAGATAAAAGGTCAGAAAACATTTAAAAAACACATAATACAATAATTATTTTAGACCTATTTCGTCAAACTAATATTTAGTAATGCTACCCATTTATGATGTACCATATGTATTGTATGTACGTAAAGACTAGCAATGATTTAAATTTAAATTATTTTAATAATAATTCATAATTAATTCATAAATTCATAATAATTTATAAGTCATTAGTAAATTATATTCTTAAAATATTAAATAAGTTTGGTTAGTAAATTTTGAGATAAATTATGATTTGAGTAACGTATCCACCAACTAGCATATAAAAATATCTATTAACATTTTATTTCCTTATTTTTTTACTTTTCGTAAGCACTAATTATTTAAATTTAGTATCAGAAATGTAGTAAAAAAAAAAAAAATGTATATAAACTATTTTATATTTAAAGTAGTTTATATACATTTTTTTTACATAAATAATTTTTTACATAGATACATATGGTTTGGTATATAGTAAACTTGTGGAACCGCTGGTTACCTCTGACCGACTGTTAAGGTTACGTTTCCATAGTATATAAGTATTAAGTAGAGTTTTCTATTTATTTCTATTTAAAAATTAAATAAATAAAAAACTCTACTTTAAATATAAAATATCTTTTTTTGAAATTTAATTTTTAAATAGAAATAAATAGAAAACTCTACTTAATATTCATATACTATGTAAACGTAACCTTAACAGTCAGTCAGAGGTAACCAGCGGCTCCACAAGTTTACTATATACCAAACCTTATGTATTTACCCTGATTTGAATATCGCAGTCAAAAGAGAGTGAGGTCGGCGGTAACCTTAAAATTGAATACTCCTGTTCTGTATTAATAATGATAATTTTCATTTACATACACTTGGTGGGCACTCGGATTTTAATACAATAACTAAGACGTATAATAAGGGCAAACACAACTAACCGAATTATAAATAACATCGATACACAATTCAAACGATTCGAGGAGTATTTGTAATAGTAATTACATAGACGATACCAAAACCGCGTTCAATGATACAAATATACAACTAATGAATTAAATCAAATGACACTGGATGAGGAGCGTGCAAATGCCTGTACTTTTGACGGTTTAGGGCCGTTTGGTTGCGCCTACGCGATAATGATGGCACGCGCGACAACCGCTAATACCGTTTGATGTTCCCGTGGACAGTTGCGTGTAAGCTGCTTGCCTTAAATATGACCGGCTTGTAACGTGTATTAGTATACAGTAACTGAACGTCGTTGGTGACAATTGGACGAACCAAGACTGAAACAAACACTTCAAAGGCTAGTACGCATGGAAAAAAACGTGCCCGGACGATTCGCAGGTCCGTACAGCACATGTTGGCGACGCACGGATTGAGGTCACCCAGGGCACCGATAGCAGGCCGGTCGGCATTTGAATTTCTATCGGACCGGTTTGATACAAATAAGTGCCTATAAACATGTTGAAAAAACAACAGTTTTCAATATTTTTACTACCACGAATTTCAGTTGGATTTATTTCACAAAATGGTAGTTTTTCATTCATTTTATAGTGATGGGTAGATCGACAATCGACTGTAATAAATAACACTGGCAAATGTTCGTGATATTAAACTTTAATTTTATGAAAATATTAAGCTATACAAACTAAATTTGTTAAAATTTCGAAGGAAGAAATAAACCACCTATGTACATATCTGTGTGCGGCACACCCAGCCCAATTGCCGTCGTCAAGTGAGCGTTTATCGCGCGAGTCTCCGTTCTCGGATGACTCTTTACTACGAATAGATCATCCGAATCGAAAAGACACGACTATTTGGACCAGCTCTCCACATCAAGATGATTAAAAAGTCGACATTTCCATTCCGGAGTACTGGGCTGACGAAATTCGACCCACTCCATTCTTTCCATTGCCGCTCGTTCGAAATGAACAGAAAATACCTTAATATTAACGTACGACCGGATTTCTAGTGGTTTTGAGATCGTTATCATGTTATTGGAGAAACCTTTAGAGCCACGTAATTTACTGATTCGATTTTTATCTATCCGGTAAACACGAGTTTGAAAATGTTATGTCGAATATTTTACTGGATTTCATTAATGTTCTGGATGTAATTCAAAAATATTCCAGATTATTCTGTACGCAGCATATATGATAATATGCATTTACTTTTTATTTTATTTTCTTTAAGAAATTATAGAATTTATTTGTTTGTATTTGTACATATATACATTTTAATTTTTCGCATTCATAGTTCAATATGTTTTAGATTTCAGTTGATATCCTACAGGGACACAGTTATTTTAAATTCTTGTTTCATTTTTTTAGTTCAATGATCTTAAATAGCAACTTTAGAATCGATTCGGTTTAGTTTAAGCGTATAATAAGATAAATTTCAAGATAAGTTATCTACGTTTTCAAAAATGTTTATTATAAATAAATTGTACATAAATGGTATTATTTTTTTAAACCGTTTGATCAATTCACCTTATTCTCATGACATGTTTGTTTTTTTGAAGGATTATTTCACTATAATGTATATTTGAAAGCTACAATATTTAAACCTTGATTATCACATACGATTGTCATTATAGTCTCTTTCGAATGACCATAGTGCAAAAGGAATAGTGTTTTGGTTACTATCGTTGCTATGGTGACTAATTGTAAATACAACGACCGGACCCAGTCGGCAGGTTTCCCTCACGAAAATAGATCCATGATAAAAATCCTATCCTTCTCACTCCCTTGCTCAGCGATATTAGCATGACCTTTGTAAGAGGCCAATTTCGACTGCGTTTGTTGTAAACATATATTTATATTGTTTTTAACTTTAATCATGATATCGTCAAATTATTATTAACTATTAACAAGTTAAACGTATGCGTTCTTTGGTTATAAAATTTCGGTAAAATATGTTCACGTAGGAGTATATTATCTTTGAAATATGTGTAGTACACTAGTATAACCTTGGCTAATTGGACAGTAATTAAAACAATACCCGGGTAACGATTTAATTTATATTTAAATTCTATTGTCACTTTCGGATGATATTCGATATCATCACTGTTCGATGCACACGTATCATTACGCTCTGCATAATTGTTGTAATAATAATTTCTTTGAATCTTTATCTAAATATATTAAACTTAATACATAAAAAAAGAAAAAAGAAACAATTCCAATGCTGCATATTAATTATTAAAACTTTAAATTTAAATACGCCTAAAAGTGTCTCAACATTTAAATAAATTCAGTGCGGGAAACTAGCAGTGCCGTTACACAATACACATCGCGTTATCGCTGTCTCGAATTTGCTGTGGCGAAACACAACCTCTGCCCAAGATAAGTATATCGCAATCTACAAAGAAAAATAATAATAAAAACAAAAATATGAATATACAGGAAGATCGCTTAAACAAGCAACAACATAAATAATATTACGCACAATGTCTTCAACCCGAGTTTACATCGTGACGATAACATAAGCGATTCTTAAAATTGTGAACGGAAAAATATACCTAACATCACCGATCTGGATAAATTCCGACACAGTTAAATATTTAGACAAAAGGTTTATCTTAGCAAAAGATTAAAATGGAAGAAACACCTTCAAACCAAATGACTAATCTTAAACAATCGCATGCGTATGCTCAGACCTCTACTAACTAGCAATAAGTGCTCCACTCTAAATACCAAACTAACAATCTACAAAACGCTATTCAAACTAATCTGGACGTATGAACTCCAACTATGGGGTGCAGCAAACAAATTAACACTAACAGTTTTCAAATGTTCCAAAATATATCACTCCGAGGATTATCCAATGCTCCATTTTATATTTCTAACCATTCTCTTTATAACGATATCCATATTAGAACAATAGATGAGGAAGCACATTTTTTTCTACTTTCGTTTTCATACGACTTCAAACCCATTCTAACTTTCTAAGATCTTTCCATCCTTACTCTTTCAGGAAATCCTAACTGTTGACTAAAAAGGAAATGGTGCCATGACCTATTACAAAACTTCAATGTCTATCGTTCCATAGTGGGAAAAGTTAAATAAAAAAAAAAAAAAAACTAACAAATATATAATATATATATATATATAGAGCTAAGAGTCACTAATGGGTGGCTACTTAATTCAAATCTTTCATATAATTTTTTTTTTTGTTTTCATTACTCTCGTCATATAAATTGAATGTGTTATATTGTATAGATTGTTTATGTCAAATAAAAAAATATATATATATAAAAAAAAAAAAAACTTTTGAATGACAAAAGTTGTGGGCTATTTGATAGTGTATAACAAAATATAAAGACTGAATGTTGATTAATTTGGCTATATGTAAAATTTAAAAATAAATTGATAACTTGTATAATATTTTTATGTGAAGACCTAACTAAATTAATTATCTAAATTTGTAAATAAAATATTTATATTTTAGCTATCCACTTTAATAATAGCTAGTTAGATTATAGATATAGGAACTAATTGTAGTTAGAATAGTTTTAAATATAGATATTAGTAATTATGATTATGTATTCTCGTAATAAATGTACGAACGGATATAATGAGGATATAAGGTCATAAAACATACCTTCAGATACCTTAAAACTATTGTTTAAGCCTGATGAAGCATCAGTACGATTATTCAAAATGAGTTTGTAGTAAAATCGAATCCACAAGTTATATTGTTGATTTTTTTATTTAGATATAGATTCATTAAGTGAATTGAATTTAACTGAAAAGGTATAATGATATTGAAATACTACTTATTAAAATACTCCAATAACTTCAATAAAAATATTTATAGGTTTACGACAGTTTGATGAAAATCTGTACTCGTAAGTGCCTCATCACTTCTTTTATTATTATATTACGATAGTATTACACATTTGTTGGACGGTTTGAGGTTTTGTCAGAGTTCTTTGACATTATTATTTGAATATGCAAATATTAATTACGCGCAGTTATAGCTAATTACTTTATATCGTACATCATGAAATTTGGAAACCCCTATAAATTCAAATAGTTTTTGTTATATTGTTTATTTAGGGCTATTATATTATCATATTCCGGGGTGAGATGAAATAATTTGTTTATTATAATAAATCGAGTTTCAATAAAAATATTTCTTGAATAGATGTATAATGTGATACATGTTAATGTAAGAGCATACAATGTACGCACGACACTTTTGTAATTATAAATGAAAATAATAAATATTGTTGATGAAATAAAATATATTATTAGTAAGTATTAATGTTTGTTTCTATTAATACCAATTTATTGCTATACAATAAATTAATATACATAAATTACAATAAAATTGAACTATAACAATAACAAGTATCAGTTATTCACATATTTTATTTAGATAAATCTGATAAAATTATTTAGCATGCTATATTTTCAATTTAAAAAAAACTCTACAAAATGTATTATTCAGTCTATATTAACTACCAATATAATCAAAAACCATGTGTCTTGTCTTTTTATCTTTCTCAAATTTCAACCGAACTATTAAGGAGTTTGAGAAAACCCGAGAACAAAGTCTTGAAAGACTTTGTTCTATGTTTCATAAGGAGTCTAACTTCAAACTCAAATCAATTTCCAATCAATCAAGATTTTTCATTATACACACAAAGAGTTCAAAAATACACTTAAATATTTTCTTTTTTTTACTGAAAAAGTGATTATTTTAATTTTTTATTTTAAATGTATAACGTTAAATACACGTATATGTAGAAATATGTACCTATATTTCACATTACGTAAAAATAGTATAATAGCACTCACTAAACGTATACTATATGTACGTTTTCTATTGGTCCATTAGCTACTGCAGCTGTAGTCGTTTTCTTATTCTCTTGCATCTTAATTTTTATGTACTTTGACAACTTTCTTTTTGATGGCATCCAGATTTTCTTTTGTTTTCGGGTGGTACTACGAAACGGCCGTACTAGATTTTTCTATTATTATTATTATTATTATTCACCCGTTACAATGAGAACAGAGTAATTAAAAAACCTTACCATTGTTTCAGTTACACCACACCACCTTCGGAATATGAAGAATATAGTTATTACGTATAGTAGTACTATACGCGACGAGTTGTTTTTCCTCGGCAACGGTGGTGATGAGCAGAAAGCTGCGCAAACAAAGAAGCGGAAGGAAGAAACACGTGTATACAGTCTTATAGCGGATAATGAAACATGCAACCGACATTTGCACCCTTTTAACCGTGGGCGACCGATTTAATAAACTCTACTAAACCAATCGAATACGGTAAAATAACAAAAACACACATACAGCTGTGAATATTCACAAAGCTGCTGCTTTATCGGGAGTTTAATTCTTGACTATTAAGACTAATACATTTTGGATAATAATATTTACCCGATGTGTATTTTTGTTACCTTTCAATAAACGATGAACGATAAGTTTGGTGAAAAATCCTGTTCAATATTATATAATTCATATTGTCTTGTTTGATTAACTATAGCATATATTTTGAGTTAACTGCATGTTACATAACGGATGAATTTAATTTACAAACGTACAGTTTGCTCTATTTGTTGTAATCTACAGAGATAAAACGTTTTTTATAGTTATGCAGAATGCATACGGTTCGGCCGCATTAGCCAATTAACGTTTTATTTCTCATAAAGTTAAATTAAATTTTATTATTTAATAGTAGCCGAAAAAATTTCTAATTTTTAAACAACATGGTGTTTCTCGTACATTTTTTATGATGAATATACTGTCAAGTTAAACGAAAATACCTCGTCACAGGAAATTAATGAAAAAAAACAACGTATGTTTTTATATACTCGTAATTAGTGCGCTGGATTCGCACTAATAAATTATAAATTTGCATGAGATCAGTTCTATCACTAAATCACACGTTTAAAAGGCAGGGTTAATGCTATGTGCCCCAGAAAGGTTCAGTCTAAATAATTAAATAAACTATTATTCTACCATGCCAATATTCAGTAAGTCATTAGCATGAATTAGCACGGTAAAAACAGAAAAATCTGGTTTCTATGGTAAATAATTACCTGTATGTAAATATAATGCATATTTTTATGTCATAAATGTTCTGTTTTGACCGTAAAATAGCAAATTCATAGATTGTATAATTCAAATTATCATTAAGTTTCACTAAAATATTCACGTGCAGGATAGTGTGGTTAAAATGTTATGAACTTTAATTTTTATTCGAGTTATTAAAGTTCTAGATAGTTCGACATTACCACCACCGCGTCGCGATGTTCTTATATTTAACAACTTTTAACTAACTAATTATACTTTTATTATATAATAATTTACACGAAACGTATGGTCATTTATTTTTTCCATAGAATCCCCTTAACGATTTTAATGTCAAGGATACTATACAGGGTAATGAGGAATTAACGTGACAGTAGTTTTGTCATATAATATGTAAATTTCAGAAGCTTATATTGTAGAAAATGATTTAAATTATTATTATTATTTTTATTCAAATTTTTTTTTTTTAAATCCAACAACATAAATTAATACAATGAGCAAATTAGATATATATATATAGTAGGATTAAAATAATATAAGTAACGTATTAAGCAAGAAACCCATTGGAGACACCTCTTTTACTAATTCAATAGATCACTATACTTATATGTGTACATACATACACTCTTATGTAATATTATATTATTCAGTATTGTTACGTATGGTATGTTGCTATATTGTTATTGTATAATTTAATTTTTTTTATTTTTTCGTATTTTCTAGGAGGTTTGAGAAAACAGCTGTTATATGCGATTCTGATGACTCTGTATATAAGGTTAGAACTACTAACCTTAGTAGTAGTACTAACCTAGAGGCTAACCGTCTCTTTTTCTTTCATTTTATTTTAAATGCTAACGTAACTTTTGGTCACATGCTCTGAGGAGTATTAGTATAGGTAAAGGTACCTGCGGTAATGTGTGGCTTGCCCGGATAAGATTGGATTTTCTTAGATCGGTTGCCGCCGCCAATAAAAATCCTTTATCACACGAACAATAATTGGGGAGCTAACGAAGTAGGTTTACATGATAAAACAGTAAGGGTATGAACTTGCGTGATTTCGTTACCGGATGAAAGAGATGTAATAAGTTGAACACTTTGTTTATGACAGACGGTAATATATTAATTATTACATATTATGTTACGTTGAATGAATAAATACTATCATTTTTATGCTTTAAGGATACGCTGGTGGGTATATTGGACCGTCATAGTTGCACTGTTATGGGAGGGTACAGGGCGTGTACATGTGAGGATTTATCGAACTACAATAAGCTACTAAAAAATGTGCACTATATATACTGTTTCATATACATATATATAAATGTGTGTGTGTGTGTGTGTATTTTTGTGTATTATGTATATATTAACCGTTCCTGTTGAAAAATATGACTATTGTATTGATATTATACTAACGAAAAGCTCCCGTCATCAATTACGTAAATGATTCTAATTATAGGCTTGTTTACGAAAGTTGAGAGATGGGGTAGGATAGGCATCAAAAAAATTTTAATATTATCATCAGAAGGAAAAATATGGGTCTTGATTTTTCGTTTTATAATATTATTTCAAAACGCTTATAAAACTAGTACATCGCAATTATTTTCTTATCGAATACGTTAATACGTATCCTTTTCTATCCTTCTGTCTTCGCTAAACTATTTCTATTATTAGCTGCCCTTCCAACCATGTATGCCTAAATACGTTTTTAATTATAATTCTAATTGTTAACCCATTCCGCACAGATTATTTATAGGGCCACTTCTACTCATTTCCGTGGGCAAAAAAAATCATCGAACAGAACAAACGGGTCTTTCACGCTTATTAATGATTCCATTTCACCACGTATAGTTGCACCGTACAATCATGTACCCCCTTGGAAAAGTAATATATATTTGTAGCTTAATAAAAATTATCATTATTGTATTTATTGCATTTTTTAATTCTTATAAGGATATGACTGTACTAAATAATGTTAAAAATACATTAAATATATTTCCGATTAGATACCCATGAAAATTTCTTATGAGTCACCGATAAATTTTGATAACGTTTTGAGATTTAATTTACTTCTTTTCGCCTTATCTCTAAAACTTACCATTGGGTGTCTATGTGTACAATGTTATTATGCGTATCATATAACAAGTATACCATGTTATTTTTTTTTTGTTAGCACGTGTAGTTTTATGATAATAATATTATGGTAGCGTGACGAACCTAGATAAAATTTTAAAAAAAATATTAAATTGAGGTAAATGATACATGTGTATAATATCAGCATATACACACACTATGGGCTATATGTGCGTTGGCTACAATTATGCAACCAATGCCGGTATCGCAAAAACATTCGTGTTGACATATCTAGGATATAATTATAAAAACATTAAAAATTCCGTGGAACACAAGGCCAGATGCCAAGAATATTATTTAGAACATGTGGTCTAAGGTCACATGACAGGGTTAGGACCAAGGTTAATATCTTTATTTATATTTTTATAATATTCAAGCATTTTTCTTCATTCTTGAATTAATTTTCCTTAGTCGTTAGAATTGTACATAGCTTTTGTATATGATTACAGACACAGTAGGTACACTAAGACACGAATTACCATAGTTGTACAAGATCTCGCATGGTTTTAAATCTCCGTATTATAAATATCGAGGAATAAGTTTTGACATTTGTTAATGATTAATTCAGTTCTGATGTGATATAAATATATTATGGTATGCATACATTAATTATGTTTTACAGTAGGTACTAAAATAAATAAACAACTTTTTACAATGCTTTGTTTATTTTACTAGACGTAGCTACAGAAACTCATAAATTGCCAATGTGAAATGATAATCAATGAAACGCATTCGTGTAAGTTTTTAAACGGAGCTATTGCTATTGTAACATTTTTATTTTTTTTTAAAAAATGTGGAAATCTGGGATTAAAACAGCAGGACAACTACTGAAAAACGGGATGACATGATGCGCGTTTAGTTTTATTCGATAAAACAGGACATATAGTCGAAAAACAAAATATTTATTTACCCTATTCTATCCTATTTAAACCTGATTGAAGAGCCAAAAAAAGAAAAAAAGAAAAAAAAGAAGGCCATTAAAATCCTGAAGTTTTCGCCAAGTACTTCAGACGGATTAACCTCTCTCAAAACCTCGACATGTAAACACACTTTTAATTCCACGCCACGTGATAAAAACAACAACAATATATATGAGACTTAATGTGCGTCGTCACGTCACCGGTCACACCAGTTGTCATGCCACATGTCCGTATTTCGCGGCTCACAGAATATATATATATATATATATATGTATTAGTGATGGGTCGAACCCAGATTTTTTAAATTGAACTGAACTTGAACCGAACTTTAAATTATTTTTTCGAACTCAAACTCAATACTTTTTATCATGTACATTGTACCTACCTAAAAATTAAATAAACTATAATTATTAATTACTATTGTATTTTAAGTTTTCGTATTACCTATTCTACATTTTAACTTTTAAGTCTAAGTAATAATATTATTTACAATACATTTAAATTTTAGATAATTTCTTATTATTATTATTATTATTTTTCAAAACCAGTATTGTTTTCTCTCATGTTGTCTTGTAACTTATAAAATATTCATTGAGTATTGAGTATTGAGTGTAATATGACAATACAATCAGTGTATTTTATTAATATATATATATATATAAAATAGTAATAATAACTATAATTCACAAATATAGAATGATTAGTAGAATTTGTAATGTAAGAAGTAAGTTGTAAACATGTGTTTATTAACAGCACAGTTGCGGTATCGGAATATTACCATAGATTTACTCAAAATAGATTTTAACTTCTACAATAAATATGATAAAAACAAAAATAGTTAATTTATGGATGTAGATACACTGCCTCTATTGGCGATAAACAACTTATTAATGTTTTGGTCGGCGGAGGATGGATGTATATCATATGACTGAAAAAATAACATTATTATTATAATAATAGCATAATTATTATAAATAATGAATTATGTAGGGTGACCATATTTATGAAAAAATAAACGGAACGAATATGTTTTTTAAAAAAAAGACCACATTTTTTTTAACTTCTATTTTATACGCAATAAAAATAATTTTTAATTAGTTTAATATTTTAATAAAACATTGATTTGCATTCTTTTTTTGCTGTTAGATTGAAAAAAATACTTAAAATATTCTTTATTTTTATTGAGTTGATGTCGATTGTTCATAATTTTCTTCATTACATTCTTTGACATTATATTTTTTCGATGAACTGATCGCAATTAATAGTTTTGGTTGTGTTAAAAAAAAAATCATAAAAATCATTACAGGAATATTTTCTAAAATTATTTTTAAGAATTATTATTGCTTTAATAGTTGGTACACATAGATACAACTAAAGCTCAAATATTGGGGGTACTGAAATTACGTAGCTCACACTAACTCTCACATACACCCCCCAAGTACCATATCTTAATTTAATCACTATATGTACTATAACAACATACATACACTAATATTTTAATTTATAAATATTAATAAGCCTAATCTATATTATTTTATTTAGGTCATACAGTACTAAAAAATACACAAATGAAAAAAAATATTACACAATATATATCATATAATATTCACACTAGTATCATCTTGCGATGACTAGTGGAATATTTTTCAAGTATTTTTAACGATCTAATTAACTAATAGTCATAAACAATTAATATTTTTGATAAAAGCATCAAATAAAAATAACTAAATAAAATAAGAAAAAATTTTTTTTATATAATTTTTCAATGATTAATTTTCTAACTGGGAGGTGCTAAATTAGAATCTAGGGGTGCTGTAGCACCCCTAAGCACCCCCTAGTTGCGTCTATGTTGGTACGAGAAAATGATTTTTTTCGTCCGTCAATAAAATATTTGTGATTGAAAATATTCTTTCAATTACTACATTAATTAATCTGCAAAGGTACAGTGAACGTATATTTCCTTTTAGGCATTTAAAAAAAAAACAATAAAAGTGATAATACTAACGACTCATGACAATTTAAATAAAAATAACTGATACATAGTGGCTACAACATTAATAAAACAAGATCATTGTAATGTAAACACGTTACTGCACGACTAAGTTCAATTTTTTAATTAATATACCTAATACACCAATTATACGGAGTATCGTTGATTATAAATAGTACTGTATATTGGTAAACTATTTGTATTTAATATCGATTTCATTAGAAGTCTCGCTTTTTTTTTACTCTCGGTTTACCATTTTTATAGAAGTAACGGGATTAAAGCGTCCCATTCAAAGTTTGTCGGGACAGCGGGACATAATGATAAAAAGAGGGACAATCCCGTTTTTAACAGGATTATTGGTTACCCTAGCATAACGTGCCTTTACAAATTATCACTTTCTATTGCCAATAGTCTAATTATTTCTAAATAATCATTATCAATTTTTATTTTTCAAAAATAACTTTTGAAGAATTGTACAAATATTTGATTTTCGAACTATAGTGACCAGTAAGTTTGGTTCGAAAAATATTTTCAAGTTTGATTTTCGAACAGTAAAAGATGCTTAATAGTTCAGTTCGATTTTTTTTTCGTGCAGAGTTCGAATTTCGATCCATCACTAATATATATTTATATAGATATCTGCATTTTCGCAATGTGTGTTTTTTCAACTGTGGTGAGACCACCTGGTGTTTTACCGTATCATTCGCAGATCGTTAGATCTGTTTACATGAATTCGACTGTTGCTATATTCCATCGTGTGACTAAAATCGCAGTGTATATCGGGTATTGTGAATTCGCATAGTCTCAGCCAGAGCTCAAACGACCGCAAAACGGTTTCCAACATGAAAATTCTTGTCGACTTCACCCCAATACTCGTGGTATTCGATATTTTGTGGCCATGCTGGTCAAGAAAAATATAGGAGCAGACACAAACCAAAGCCATTCAAATTCAAGGCTTTTTAGTTGTACTAAACATAGGTTAAATTATATTTTAAGCTTATAAAATAATCGTATTATTAATATAAATTAATAGCATAAATATTTTTAAGTTTTGAATAGAATTTCTAAAGAGAAACTTTCGTAAATATATATGATTACGTCTTTGCAATATATTGAGTTGTGTTTGGATTGCAGAAAACGTTAAATATATATACTTTGTATTTTTCTACCATGTAGCTTATTCGAATCGCATTATTGTTCCTTATTAGCAAAATTAAAAATTCAACAATGTTCAAAATGCAAATACTATAATAAATATGAAAAGGTTAAGAAATTGAAATAGCTAATGAATACTAATGAACATGTGCACTTAAATGGCTTCCCAATTTAAATTTTAATATTTGATCCAATTGTCTTTGATTTAAGATCAGATTGATCGACATGAATTGTGTTCTCTAATTTCATCAATTTAATTAATTATTAAGGATGCCATATGGCTTTACTAAAATATAAGTAAATCTTATCTTCATTAGAAACTGGTTTTTTTTAAACATTTTATATAAGCGAATTACCTAACAGATAAAAAAAAAAAAAAATGAGCATAATTTACAGTATCTATCAATTCTGTAAATTATGGATATTCTTTGTGAATATTTAAATGAAAAAAACTATCCATTATGTAAATTTGATAGACACATAATGTACTTCGTTACATGGTTGAATGACGTAAGGGCATATTCTAACAATCATTGTAATAATTTTGTTTATCAATTAGTTGGTTATAATTAGTTCAAACATAATTTGAAAAAGGTTGTTCTAAATATAAATATTTTTAACTCTGATCAAGTCGTCCAAGAGTTTTTTACAATGTTATTAGTGTTTTTATTTAATGGATATAACACTGCTGTACGATACAAATATTTGTGCACATTTTTTATTTCATATTATTATTTGGGAATCGTGTGTTTATATGCGTCCATATTTAAGACATGTGAGTATACTCTTTTACATTTTTTCTTTTTTAAATAATGATAAATATAAAAATTAATTATTGATCTCGTGCTCTACAAAAGTATATTACAGAGAACTAAGTTAAATGAGTAAAGTAAGTTTATTCGAAAGAAGAAGTTTTTTACTTAAAATAGAAATAATTATAACTAAAGATTATGTTCAAAAATAATAATTTATAACTTATTATTTAATATAAACATAAATTATAAAAATGAACTCCTTATATCCATTGGAAATATTTGTAAGAACAATTTTGAGAAGGTAGGTTTTAACATTTAATGTGTCAGAATTGAAACTAATTCAAATAGGTTGAAATAAAATTGAAAAAAGTCATTATTAAAGCTATTTATTTTGATTGCGGATTAAAAAGTTTACTAGGTAATGTTTATATTTTTTTAGAGAATTTTAATATATTTATTAATTTTATATATTTAATGAGTATTCTTTTATTTTACTATAAAGATTGTTTACCGATAGAAAATGTTATCTGCTTGGTACTTCATGTAGAACATATTATTTTACTTAAAAATTAAATTTTGATTTTTTTTGAATTGTTCAATTGTAATTAGTTGGCTATTTAATAAATATTATTCTAACTTATTTTGGTGGATACCTTATATTGGAATCATATTCGTGAAAAAAGTCGAGGGTTGAGACTAGATTTCTATGGAATAGAAAAATTATTAGTTTGTTTTAGGGATAATTTGTAGTAAGGTGAATTATCTTACAAGATACCATAGCAAAAATTATACTAGGGATTTAAGTTATTAAAGTTTAGGAAAAACATAACTGTATCGCCATCGTAATATTAATTTGGTATCGAATAAATTTTAGTTTTCAATGCTTTTCAAATTTTATTAATATTATTAGTTATATACAATGAATATTGTTAAAACAATAAAAATGTTCATTGGTCAAGTTAAAAATGAATTTTATTAATCTAACAATAAACTTAAGATAATTTTCAATTGTAAATAATAATAATTTTTTACTTAATGGCATACTTGAATATAAGCAGATACTTATTTATATGTATATATATATATATATATATATATATATATCGTATCCTATTTCTGTTCAAATATTTTAAAAACTAGTAACAAAACATATATTATGTTAAGTTTATTTATATACAATAATAATTATATTAAAATTGTTTAACAAGTTTCACTGTATCGTTGATCAAAACTTGTTTTGAATATGATATGTGTATTCAATATACTCATATATATACTCATAAATATGTTTTATAGGAAAAATATTTGATGTTATGGTTTAATGTAGTATAATATAGACGTTTAGTTTTTGACAAAAAAAAAAATAATATTATATATATATTATTATTATATATTCATTGAATAATTAATTGAAGTTACAAATGAACACTTAACTATACAAAACAGAATGAAATCAAATATATTTCGAATAATATCTCATGAAATATGCTATTTCTTTGCAAATTGTTATTATTGTATTATGGTAATGTTCAAAGCGTTTATTTGATGAAATATTGGTTGTAATAAGAGTAGTTATCTTTTAAATGCTGTATTTCCCACGAGGGTTATACCAATGTTTACATGTATATTTATTTTTATATGATATAAAAAGGTACGATAAATCGAATTAGGTTGACAGGAGAAAAATACTAGTGTTTAAAACAAAAATTGCTGCGTACGGTCAAAATAGAGGTCAAAAGTTCAACGAACGTGTTTATTTTGCTTATTCGCCATTATGTCAGTCAAATTTATCTAAAAATGGGCGCGATAATCAACATAAACTGGTGTGTAATATACCCGTGGTACACATTAAACTTGCAAAATACAATGCGTATGAAAAATGTTCTACATTGTTATTCAATTATCTATCCTGTTAAAATGGTTCCTGCATCCTGAACGCAATTTGAAATGAATCATCAAATTTTAATATTTTCTTGCAGTTTTCTGGTTAATTTGTCTTATGAGTATATATAACATATCTAGGACGTCTTAGACTATAAATTATTATTAAATCTAAGTAAATTTTGTAATAAAATTAATTCCACTCCGAAGTATATAAACTTAACAAATACAAAGTATTAGAGATATCATATACTTAAGTAAATAACTATATGAGTAGATAAGTTTATCAGGGATGGAAAACTCAAAATAACTAGTTTAAATCGAAGTAGATCACCAATATATGAAACATTAAGAACTGACTATACAAAGTAAAGGAGGCAAAAAAAAAGACCATTAAAATTGAAAATTAGCATTTTTTTTATATCAATTAATTTTAAGGCTGAATCAATACAATACAATAAGTGACTAATAATTATTATACTTAAGAAATTAATACCTAACGTATCGAGCGAGCAGCCGTATCTAACACACGCCTTTCTATTTCTCCGTTAAATGCCGCTATGATCTCGGTCATATACGCTCAAATTTTCACAAATTATGTATATTTATGTTATATTATATTGAAGGTATTATACATATATATATATATATATATATATATGTATATATATATATACATATACACCTACATAGTACGAATGTAATATATTTATTATATTATATTATATTGGTAATTCTATTATATAATGTGAATCAAGTTCGTTTATAATAATTCCAGTACCGTTCAGCCGTCGCGTTATCGCGAACGCCATACAGCCGCCATTATCGCGAACGTCACACAGTGGTGCACGACCTTTGTCTCCGTGACAAATATGCTAATATCACCGAATGCAAAAACTAATATTAAAAATTAAAATATTAATAATAATAATAAAAATAATAAAATAATTATATAGGATGCTCGCCTAAACATATCAACAAATAATTCCAACGCGAGCCTTTCATCCACACAAAATAATTCAAATAGTCCAAGTAACGATGGCTGGATACAATAAGCCGAAAAAAGAAATCTTTCAAGTTCCTCAGAGCCAAGCTCTTCAACCCAAAATACCATCAGACACAAAAAACTATTTATTTCAAGAAATCGATTTGAAGTTCTATCGCAAACTGAAGCAATCGAAGTCGAATCAATAACACCAAACCCAGATCCAGATATAAACAATCCTGAAGCACACACTTCACAGGTAAAAATGCAAATTTACCTCTCCTATAGTATTCACAGGAATTAAAGATTTTGTAAGTCTACGCTTGGAACTCATTGACCTTGTGGATCTTGAAAACTTCACATTTAAGTCAAGCATTAATAGCTTCCAAGTTCAAACGAAAAATCCAGAAACATACTGAGTAATCATTCATTTCTGACAAGATGCAAAAGACGAATTCCACACCTATCAAATGCAAAAAGACAAAGCCTACCGTATAGTTATAAAAAAACCTTCACCCAACAACGAATATAGCAGAAATCAGAACAGATTTAGAAGAAATCGGTTTTCAAGTACACCAAATCACAAACGTCCTACACAAGACCTATCACATTGGTACTCCCTCTGGCGCGTCAAAATTAATGAAAACAAATCTGTACACACAACCTTTGCTCTCAAACACAGACAACCTTCTCTAGTACATATAAACAGCAAACCAATACCAAACTCCGAAATACCCAAATATCTAGGTCTAACCTTCGACAAACTTCTAATATGGGCTAAACACATTCACATAACAAAATTAAAATTAAACCAACAACTTTACTCTCTTAGACCTATTCTTGGTAAATTTTCAAAATTATCCCTCAAAACCAAATTTCACATCTATAATCTTTTTCTTAAGTCTATCTGGCTCTACGGTATCCAACTCTGGTGTACAGCAAAAATATCAAATACATAAAAAAATATAAGTGTTCCAATCAAAAATCCTCCGACTCATAACTAATGCTCCTCCGTATATTTCAAAAGACACACTATACAGGATTTTCACATGTCTAAAGTCACTGATACAGCTGAACTATATTACTCAACATTTAGAAATGGCCTTCATCCTAATCCCTATATTAAAAAGCTACTATCTATCTCCATCCTAGGAAATCTTCTTCAGAAGATTCAAACGACAATGGCCACGTGACCTTATAAAGTATACATAATATAAATACTTAAATACCTAATTAATTGTAAATTCACGTTGAAGTACCTTCACTGGGCGGTTTCTTCCCTCAAGACACTCAAGCTATTGCACTTAATTAAAAAAAAATACATTATACTTATTGTACTTTTTTTTAGTATAGATTGTATAAATTCTTGATTAAAATTAAAAAAAAACTTATACCTATTATAGCTATACCCATATATATATATATATATATATATATATATATATATATATATAGATAACTATACTAATATTATAAAAAGGTAAAGTTTGTAAGTTTGTGTTTGTTTGTGGGAAGTATCTCTAGACCTACTGTGCCGATTTTGAAAATACTTTCACCAGTAGAAAATTTCATTATTCCTTAGTGGCATAATATTAAGCTATATTTTATTGAGATAAATAATATTTTTTATTGTAAAATAAAAATATTTGTCAGTAAATTTTAAGAAAAATGGGCTGACGTCTTTATTTATGAACGTGCGTTAACTATAGGTGAATATTCAAAAATATTTTTCTTTAGTAGTTCTATACAAAATTCCACAGATCAACATACCTATCTTAAAAAAAAAAAAAAAATATATATCTAATTTAAAAAATTGTTTAAACACTTATTATTAGAGGTCAAACGAAATAATTTCATCACATGTAAAAAAGTTTGATATCCAGCGATATGGACACAGGTCAGCTAAAAAATTATATTTAGACATTTAATAATTTAATTGCAGTTCAATACTAGAAAATAATATAATATTTACATTTTATGATCAACGTAATACAACGAAATACCAATAAACTCTAAAATTGTTTGAAATAATTTGGAAATGAAGATGTTCTTCATATTTAAGCATGGGCTAAACAAAAATACACGTGAGTCGGATGTAAGTCCGTTTGACACAAGAGCCGTAATGAAAGTATGAAATATTTCAATAGTATTGCCGTAATACAAACTGAGAAATACTAGTGTAGACCGTAAATCGTTATAAGTTCATATTGACGATTTAATTAGATGTTCAACTGTCTTGGTTCTATTAATATATTTTATTAGTAAAATAAGAAAAATATAAATTAAGTATAAATTTAATATAATAATTAATTTTAACCTTCAATATAAAATACTATATAAGTGTATTAGTATTAGTATAAATTATTATAGAATATATACTCGTACACTGCACTCCGAAACATTAATTACTTTATTTATAATGATAATATTTAAACTCAATTGACTTATGAATACTTAACACTCATGATGTTTGGAGTAAAATTGAAAAAAATTATGATTTCAATATTACTTCAAAACACCATAAGTGTTTAATATAATAATTAAATTATTAAATATTTATTTTTTTATTTTATTATTAAATAATTCAATTAAGTTTAGATATTATCATTAGGAATAAAAAATAAAAACATCTTATTTCTATTTTATACGGAAAGATTAATGATAACATTTTTTGAAGTTTGAATTAAACTATCCTTTTTGGATTACTATTCTTAAAATAACAATATATATATTTATTAAAATGATTATCTATGAAAACATTAGATTTAAAATGTATTTTTTAATTTGACATCTAATGTGACTAGCATACAATTTTACTCGCATTTAAGATGTCATCTGGGAATCGTAAAACAAGTCCTCAGATTTAAAATGTTTATTGTCGGAAATAAAATGAAGTGAGATTACTTAAATTATGTTTACATTTGATATTTTTGTATTTGATTATGGAAGAGGAAGAGATAAAATTGAGTAATCAAAGGTTCTTTCATTAGTTTGGGACTCTACGACAAATTAAAGTTTATACCTTATACCACTACATCAGTTCCTGCATTATCAGGGTGTATGGTTTTTGTTTTATTCGATTTAATACTAAGGAATCAACATATGGAATGTATGAATTGTATGTAAAAATAAATTGCTATCATTATAAAGATTATTATTGAAATTATAATTATTATAATCAAAAGTATATTCTTTATTTGATGGTAAATATGAGGTTTGATATAAGATAGTTTATGAGTCATAGAAGTAATATTCTGTGTTATCCAAATGTGTTGAATCAGAGTTACCGGCGTAGTAGCGAGTTTTTAAATAATTTATAAAATAATGTTTTTTTTTTTTTTTTTAGCATTTATTAGAATATATACAATCTGTAATAATATTTAAAATAAGCATATGAGCGGTTATATATTTTATAAGACACGAGGGTATGAAGAGAGAAGCTACCCAGCAGTACACTCAGATGCGAATAGGGATTTGTTAGACTATGTATCTACATATAAATGTTTTTTTTTTATTAATTTTTTACAAAAACAAGTCACGACACCAGCGCCACTTTAGCTTTCTCGGTGGGCTTCCAGGAATATTTATTGAGTTGTGAGAAAGGATAAGGTGGATTCGAATGATTAGTGAGGCAAATGCGGAAACGCTTGTAAAAGAACGTGGCCGTTTCAACGACAGTCTGAATATTAAGATCAGAATGTAGTGTATGATTAGTTACGTAGAAGGGCGCATTAGTTATTATTCGGAGTGATATGGATTGAAAAGTCTGAATTTTGTTGATGCTCTCCATAATTGAATATCATAGGTCCAAATAGGCTTGAGGAGGGTTTTTTAAATTAATAATTTATTTTTTAAATTAATCTTGGTCTGTTTACCTAAAAGAGCATATAAAGACTTTCTTTTAAGTTAAAAAGGAGGCGTTTTTGTTTGATATGTTCGGCCCGATTTAAGCGTTTATCGAGCATTAATTCTAGATACTTGACACTAGTAATAGTTGGAATAATTTTATTAGATAGATAAAAAGGGGGGATAATACCTTTCTTAAGAGTAAAAGTCATATGTGAAAACTTTTCATTATTTATCTTAACTTTCCATTTAGAATACCATTCTTCCATTTGATTAAGGTGATTTTGTAAATGATTACTAACAACAAGAGGGTTGGCATTAGACGAATAAATTACTTTATCGTCGGCGAATTCGGCTACTGAGGTGAGCGGAGATACCGGTTGGTCTGCGGCATAGATATTATACAGAATGGGGGATGAGATAGCCCTCTGTGGTAAACCAGCCATGATGGGTGTTAAATCTGAAAACTCGGAGCCTACTTTAGTTATAAAGTTACGGTTTTCTAGATATGATTTAAAGAAAAGGTAGTATAGTGGGGAAAGAAATTCTTTTAATTTAAACAGAAGTCCTGTGTGCCAAACCTTGTCGAAGGCTTGAGCAACGTCTAATAGAAATGCCAAGCAGTAGAATTTGTTTTCCAAAGAATAAGAAATAGAGTCAATTAGACGATGAATTTGGTGAATGGTGTTTATTATTAATAGTTTGAAATAGAGAGCGTATTTTTGGATTTATAGAGTGACAGTCCCAATATTGGTTTTTGGCATTTAAGTCACCATCAACAATGAAGTAGTGAAATAGAGAATTGAAATAGGATTTGAATTGTTCCGGCGATATTTTATGTTTAGGCGAACAATATACTGCTGCAATTGTTATAGGCACATGGTTCAAGTGAATGTTAATTATCGCTGCTTGCAGAAAGTCGTTATTAACTATAAGGGCTAGAGTGAATTTAAGCGATGATCTGATAATGATTGCGGCACTACCATGGGTGGTACTATCAGAATGAAAAGAGGAAAATATACTGTATCTAGGGAATGAGAATTTTGTGTTGGGTTTGAAGTGTGTCTCTGAGATCAGAGCTATATCGATTCTTTTTTCGTTTAGTATCATAAAAAGTTCGTTTTTATGGTTTGTAAGGCCATTGGCATTCCAAAGTAGGATGGCTAATGACTGGGAGGTAAACGTATTACTTTGCATTTTGAACAAGAAGACGGTCGAGGACTGTGGTAAAGAGAGATAATAAAGGTGTAATTAACTGTCTAAATTCGTTTAGTAAATTGGACAGAGAAGAATTGACATTTGAATTGGTCCCCGAGTTTTGACCCGATGCCATCTGGGAATAGACTTGAGGGTGTGGGTTTGAATCAGGAGGATGCTACTGGGTGTCTGTACAGTTATTAATATTAACATTATTAGTACGACTTTTATTGTTGTTGGCTTGAGTGAGATGATTGCGGTTGGCTTGCGGAATCGTTGGAGGTCCTTGTAAATACAGAATTCTTATAGTTTGCTGGATGATCTTTTCCACAGAGACCGCATTTGGCAGGTAATTCCCTTGATTTGCCGCAGTTGGAGGAAGGATGATTACTTTCTAAGCAGATAAATCTGGGAGGGTATGAGCAATATTTCTTAGAGTGGTCATAGTCTTGGCAGTTATGGCACTAGATAACGTCTTTACGTTTATGAGGTTCCTCGATTTTAATTTTTGTATGCAGTAGTGACGTTATTTCAAAGATATCGTTATTGATTTCGGCTGACTCGAAGTCAACAAAGAAAATTGGAAGTTTGTTCTTAGTCGATTTTTAAGGAACGTTTGTAATCTGTCGGATTGAGAACCTAATTTCTTCGATTGCTACTCCAATTTCGATAGTTGGTGTGGAAGGGTAGATATTGCGAATTACTACTCGAAAGGCCTTATCCTCACGAGGTTGATAATTATGATACTTCACTATGTTTTAGAAATTGAATTATGTTACGATACGATTTGGAGTCGTATGTTTGTATTTTTAAATCATTTATTGAGGATTTAAAGATAAATTTATCTGCACCGATTAGTTTGATAAGTGCATTTCGGAGACCAATAAAATCTAATATACCACGGACAAATATTGGAGGTGGAAGTTTCATTTTAGTGCCTTGAGAATCAACAGGAGGTAAATTTTCATTTGAAGTATAATCATTTGTAAGAGTTGCCGTTTCAGTGACGTTGTTTGAGAGCGGAGAAAATCTGTTGTGTGTGATAAATAATGGTTTAGTCTTTTTGGTTTCCGGAATATCTGTCGACGACAGATTTCGTTTAGAAAATTTTTTGAGATATTCGAAGTTATCGTCATTATTTTCATCTAAACCCATATCGGATTAATTAAATACGTCACTTGATCCGCTTGGTATACGGCTGTCGTGTGATATTTTTAAAGAATTTACAGAACCGATTTTTTGTTTTTGATTAGAAATAGGAATAGAACGAGACGAGCTTTGATTAGACGTTTGTTTGGTGAGTGTATTTTTGTTCCTATTGTTATTGTAATTAATACTGTGAGTTTGATTTTTCATTATATATTAATGATGTTTAATTATGTGGAAGCCAGATTGTCCAAAGTAATTACAGGTCCAAAGGTCACTGCGCGTGACGATTCTTTGGAAAGGAGATAATAGAGTGTTTTTCATATACTGCGCGTAATTAGTAAATATTCGTTATTACTTTTTTCCTTGATAATGAATTCGTAGGCTGCTGGTAAACGTAGGAACCAGGTACAGTATGAAAAAACTGAGTTGATTATAGAAAGCACGAAGAAATCCAATGGAAATGAGGTGATTAATTAAACATAAGAGATAGAGATAATATTTCGCGTGCGTTCAGTTTGACTGTTCGCACGAGAGAAAATAATGGTGAGTGGATTTTTATTTTAGAATATCGATGATTATCTTTTATGCAAATTTGACTAAAATTTAAAACTTATAATTATCTGCCAACAGTGTTATGCATTTATTTGTAATATGAAAGTAAAAATAATTTATACCTATTTAACAACGACGTTTTATTAATGTTTAAAATTTGTTAACTCTCTAAATTAAACAAATAAATATATTAGTTATTTTTAATTTCAAATAAAAAAATAATTATTTAAAATTGTTTACAGTTTCGATAAAATTAGTAAAATTACAAGGGAATTCCCCTGACTTTTGACATTTAAAAACATAATATTTTCAAAAATAATCACGATGGAGAATTTTTAACAAATAAGTTTTGTAATAAACAATAAACCGTTCAATGAAATTATTGTTTAATGTTTAAAATATTACTACATACAAAGATATTTTTGAATCAAATTATTATATTTAATCGGATGGACAAATTAAGTAACAGTTTTAATATCACATTTTAATTTTTAATACAAACTTTCTACGAGTTTTACATGTTTTTAATTTTGAGTTATTCAAAACAAGCAATTAATAAGCATATAAGGTTCTCATAACGTTTTGAAGCAGATGAACTGTGTATGCATGTATAACTATTTTTATAAATTTTATGAAATATATAAAATAGCTTTTTGTCACATAATTTTTGTAGTTATGATAAAAACAATAATTTTACCTATTGAAATAAATTTTTAAATTTAAATCGTATTATTTTATATTTCTGCGAACCTAAAATATTTTATATTTTTAAATATATAATATCAATAAATGTATATAAAAAAATAATAAATAAATTTCATCATCACATTTAGTAAACCATAGTGCTACCATTTGTCTTGGAATATTGAAATATTGGTGAAATTCAATGTAAGTATTAAGATATTAGAGAAGTCGTAGAATTTTGATTTTTTCACCTGACTTAAAAGTGTTGTAATATCGTCATTAATGAAAATTATTATGTCCGATCCAAGAAATCCGTGCTGATTTGTAAACCACGGAAACGTGACGATTCAACCGTGAAATACATCTTGGAAGAAATACTCGCCCGGTTAGTGATAGAAAAAAAGGTATCGATTTTTAAATATCTCACGGTCCACTACGTGTTTCGGCAATCGTTGCGATTTATTTTCACTGCATACCCATACACATCATATATTTCAAACGGATATTTTGATGTTGATTCTATATTAAATTTGAACATGTTTTTATTCCATTCCACGTATCTATACTTTAGAAGTATTACTTTTTTTTATCTTCTACTTTTTTAAATCCAAAATAAACATAGTAGTAGCGAGATACTTCGACGAGATCAATTTTGTTCACAAGTCATCCGTTATGTTCCTGAATACAGATTGTATTTTCTAGTTTAGTTATTTCACGTTATTGTCCTATTAAACTAGTTAAGCTGTAGTAATGAAAATTGATGGCTAATAATAAAAACGAGAAAAGCTCGTTATGTTTAGACGTAAAATCGTATACATATAATATTTTGGTATTCGTATTACACATCTGGTATGTTAAAATAGTTTTAATATCATGTCTAAGCAAATTATTTTCATACATTTTAGTGCAATCATTTAGAGCATTTCGGGCGCTTTTAAGACGAAAATAAGAATCGTATAAATATAATACGAGTAGTTTCAATACAATTATAAGGTTTTCTTATAAACAAACGCGACTTGATTAAACAAAGTTTCATTAATAATGAATGTAGATAATAAATAAAATAAATTGGGTAACATGATTATATGCAATACGGTATGACTTTATTATTTAAAAAAAGTTATTTGTTCTAGCGTGGATATTAAAGGAGAATATAAATTACCAAAAAATAAAAATAAATATGTATAAAAATATTTAATAAAATTTATTTCTTAGCCTTTACATTTTCAGGTTATTATTGTTGAGTCTAAGTTAATATCCTAAGTGAGGATAATATCCTAATATCCTAATCACTCGAGGTGATTGAAATCTGGTTCTTCATTAATCATTATAATTCAGTATTGATATATCGTATAAGTCATCACTTCTATGACAATATTAACTAGTCTACTTTTATAATGTTTAGATAAGTTAGTCATAATCTATAATGAACACATATTTTTGATATTGACTTGATAAATCAATCACAAATTAATAGTTCGATATCATTTTTAATCACTTTATATAAATAATGTTATGTTTTATGAATAATAAAATAATAAAAAATAAAAATAATCAAATGAATAAAACTTGTAAATTAATATATAAATAAATATAGATACAAATTATTCATTTGATTATTTATTTTTAAATGTAAACTATTGGTTTATTTATTTTTATATCTTTTACGGTTTTAATACTCGCAGTAAAATTATCTGTTAAGAAGTTAAATAATATTTGATTAAAAAACTATTTATGTAATATATCTAATAGGCGCGTATCCAAGGTTTTAGGAGTTCAACACCTCCTTTGAATTCCAAGAAAAATTATTAAATATGTTTTATAGAGTTATTGTTATTATTAGTTTAGAAATTATATAAGTATAAAAACGTACAACCTAAACCTTTCCACTAAAATATTTTATTGTGTTTTTTTACCTGATCTACAGCGTTCGAATTGTTACAGTTTTCGTTGGAATTCCTTATACATATAGTTATTTTTCTAACCTGATAAGCAGATTTGTATGTAAGTTTATCATATGTGAGAATAATTGATACTAATATATTATCTCCATAAATGTAATAAAATCATCTTTATAATTTAGTTCATCATGTTTCTTTAAATGTAGGCAATTACTATGTTGGTTTTTTATTGACTACACAGCTTTGGTCAATAATATGAAGATTTTTATTCTTATTTAATTTTTTTTTTTTTTTTATCATGACCTGTATTGGTTGAGCTTTTCATAAGGAAACTATGGCTAATAATATTAACGTCGATGAAAAGAATGATTCAGTCAACATGTACTAATCATTTTCAATAATGACATAACATAATCATTGGAAGTAACATTATATTGTTGAATTTCATTGGCCGTTTAGGTAAATAATATAAAAACAATTTTAAACTCGTGTAAATTTTAATGTGATTTTTGCAGGACAACAGTACATAAATTGAAAATGTATTAAATTCCTATGTAGGGCTTTTAATCATTTGATCGTTATTGTTTATGTTTTGTTGTTTCAAGAGTTCGATGCAGACAATGTACTCGAACCGTAATGATAATACGTCATATCCGATAGAAAACGTGGCTTTTTGGAATAAAGCTTTTCGCCGCCGCCATCGATACTAAAGCTCACTAAAACCGGATTTCCGGTCATTGGTGTCCGAAGTCGGAATTCATGAAAAACAGTGGCGGCGGAATCTGTGGTATGCCGGTTCTTTGCTGCAGGGTAACAGAAAACTTTGCAATTAAAATAATCTAAACTAACCACTGCCAGGATGCTGCAATTTATCAGACCGGACCGAAGGATAAGTCGAATTATGTTCGTTAGTCTATTCAAACATTTATTTTCCGGGTACTAATGCCCCCCCCCATCCTCTTAAAAATGTTTAAATAAACGCTAGATAATGTAATTTTTTAAAATTATAACAGGTCGACTATCAAAAAAATAATGGTAAAATAATTCAAGCAGTCATTCCTTCTAGTTTTCTGGCTCCTTAAATACGTCACTGACCAGTTGATCCGTTATCATGACGATTGTGAAAAAAAATTTATCGGTTGTTGTTCTGTCTGATCTTACGGGAATTTCATTATTTTATTTATTTTTTATGTTATTTTTCCTTATTAGCGGCGCATTTATTCTAAATCTTACCATACAGGTAGCTTTATATGCTCGTATGTATCTTATGAGTGTGTGTAAAATTGTGCAGCGCAGTCATGTTATAACAATAAAGCCGTCTACATGCATTCATATATATGTACATGTGCAAGGGCGTGTGTACGCGTGAGTGTGTGCATGCATGCAAAAATAAAGTATAATTCGGGTTATGGGAAAGTATTCAAGTGATATTTTGAATTTAAATTGAGTTTTCAACGTTTTGGATTATTCTATGTATTATACGTATAGATTTTTGTCTCTGCCAATATTAGTACGAAAAAAGTAGAAAAGTTCAAATCATACGTAAGACATATCAAAACTTTAGTATCCACGGTTTACTTATCCTTCCTACCAGGTTGTTAATATTTTTGTTGTCTTGTTTTTCACTTTTTCTTAACTGCAGTAAGATCTTACATAATGAGTGTCACAGTGACCAGTTAGATAACGTGTTAGAAACAGTTAGAACGAAATTTTGTTTATTCGATTTGAACGCGATTTTTGTTTACGGTTTTTTTTTTTTTTCATTATTCAATTATGAATATTGTAATATTGTTACTACGCATATTACATTTTTTTTTTTCGGCGAGGGAACGTTTTTGCACTAGTAGAGTTATTTTCGTGTAAAATGCTATTCTAATAGTATTTATTTTAAATTTATATTTTCATTTTAGTTTGATAAAAAAATCTGAAACTCATAATACCATACAATTTTGAAAAAAAAAAACAAAGGAATAACATCTCAAATGTTTAATAAAATTAAAAAAAAAAAACTAACTAAAAGTATCATCGATAAATGGTTTGTATCTTACTTGTTTCTTAAAAAAATTCTAAATCGGCTTTACTTTAACATATTGTGCCTGATAAATAATTTTTATGCATATGCCACATATCATTTATCAATCATAACCATTGAAACAATATTTATACTCGATTGGAATATAAATTTTTAAAATTAAAACATTATACAATATTGAAAATATATTTGATTTATTTCGTTGAACTTGAAACATGTAATACAAATTTATTAACATCCGTAAACAAATATTTAATAACAAGAAAATTTAAAATTATATAAATTACGAATATTTAATTCGACATTTAATAATGTATAAGTAACGAATATTGAACATTTAGCAAATATTTTAATTTTTTTTGAGATATTTAATTTAATATATCTATGCTGTGTAGGATTTTTCAGACTTATGGACATATACAATCTAAATATTTATAAAAGTTGTATTATTTTTACTTTATTATAATATGCTTAAATGAGTGAATATTAAAAAGAAATAAGTTATAAATAAATATATAAATGTATATATTGATAAGGCCTCAAATTTTAAAATTTAATTATTTAATAGAAATTATTTTATTATAATTGAAAATAAAAAAACATCAATATAAATATCCATTATCAAAATAATACTCAAATATCGATGTATTTGTATTAAAAATGTAATTATAATAGTTGAATATTATAAAAATACATAAATAACTAGATTTCATACTAGCTTATACAAAATATATTTTATTTCTTCGATTTCTTTTTTTTTTTCATTATTTATTTATTGGTGTGTCCGAAATTGGTATAAAGTTTTATAATTTACAAAATGTATGGTATATTTGGTTTTAAAAACTTTTGTTTACCTATAATAAGTTGAAACAATGAAATTTAACAGTTTTCTACTTGTACATACATTTTATATTTATATTATATTGATTGTGTTTTGAACCTACATAAAATATATTCTACATATTTTATTATTAATAATTTTTTGTTTTGGTCAGTACGTTGTATAGTGAAGATTATTCTTATGATAATCGTGTTTGTGGTATTGTGGTATAATCCTAAAGAATCGGTGTCGCCAATCACATCGGTCTTTTTTGTTATATTAACTTACGATTTTGTAACTGAATGAAACGTATTGTCTAAATTCAATTTTTTAGATTTTAGAAATTATATCCACGTCAGTAACACGTATTTATGGGAAACTATATTAAAGTAATAACATGTTTCCCTTCATGTAAATATTATGTCGTTAAAATGATTTCAATTAATATTTTTCCGAAAACATTCAAAAAGGGTAAGATTTTCCGTTATATTTTAGTTTATTATTATCAAACAATTTGATAAGATTAGTACTGCTATTTAGTTTAGTAAAATCAAAACATTCATAAAGTTTTATGTAACCAAAATGTATTCGATTATTAAATTGGTTTTATTTTAAACTTCAGTTCTGTCGAACAATCAATCTTGTTAGTATATGATGGACATCTACAACTTAAAATATAAGTTGGACTTTTATTCAAGTAGAATTGTTTGTGAATAATTTCACAAGCAATCTTTATGGCGAGCTCGTTTTAGTGAAAATATTATATTAGTATTACGCAGACACAATTGGGGTTGATATTTTCAAACTAAACTGTATTATTTCTATAATCATCATCATTCTTATTTTTTTTTTTTTTTTTTTTTATATAGAATATCATATTAGTACCTATGGCACAAATCGTGTAAGTACAAAAAATAAATGTTCTATTGAACTGTCACGTCGGTTAATGCGTTGGAAATGTAGACAAACGTAGAAATGTGTGAACAATAAAGTGAAAACTTAAGCTGGTAGGAGGGTTATGTAAGTGGGTTATAACTAGGCTTAGGGATTTATAGCTTTAAAAAATACACAAATATACATGCAAATATGCTTCTAAAATAATTAAAATATGCATTATAATATGCATTTATATGCATTAAAAAAAAAAAAAAAAAAAATGACCAGATAGCACACAAAATAAAACGTGTCCATCGGATTTAAAAATATTTTTTAACTCTGAAACAAAACTTCGTAGTCGGCTACTCGTAAACTGTTGTACTTTCGGTATAAAACAATGTATACAAATTATCATGTACGACGTTATATGTATGATCGACGTTGTGTGGTTGAGAGACGCAAAAACAACGACGGATAATTAACTGAACTGAACACTAAGCAAATAATCTATTATTCTATATCGACTATTATTATTATGATTACTATTATTATCTTTATCGACATCCGGTCAATATCCAGCGGGTTATACGGTCGATATGGGTTTATAGTATTATTTATACTTACACAAAAACTATAACGAGATATGAGAGGTAGTTTGCAGATGACATATTACTGAAAGTATTAAGTCCTCTTAGTACATTTTTTTTCAATCGGTTGAAATATGAATAGGTATATAGTTATATGTATCTATAGTTTTTAATTTTAAATAATAAAAGTTGAGAAATTTGTCAAAATATGCAAAATAAGCATAATAATGTCAAAATAAGCATTCTCTTGCAAAATCTATCAAATATGCAAAAATATGCTCATTCAAACTTTAGATCTGATATCATGGCACCGAGAAATGAATTTATTTTGCATTCTGCTATACTTAACAATAATTAAAAAAAGTATGCAAATGCTAGAAGTCCCTAAGCCTAGTTATAACACAGCGTTTTTTATTCAAAGTAAAATATATTAAAGTATAAAATTTATTTTTTATTAAGAAAATATTGTTATGGTCCAACTAACGTTCTAAAAACGATAATATTTTTTAGAATTTGCCGGCAAAAGATTCAGTGTTTTTACTTGATAACGTAGATTTGTTTTAAATTAATCCCAAAAGACAGTGTATTTATAACGATGGCTTTGGTTTATGTTTGTATCCAGAAACACATCGATTGTTGAGGTCTTAACAATATTAAATGTTGGATTTGAGATGGCCACACAAACGTTATGACAATAACAGTGGAAGGAGTAAGGCATGTACGTCGCGCGCGTGTTCAGACATTTTTTATTTTATTTATGGAAAAATAGTGCACCTTTGCCATTTATAAAACGAGAAATTTAATTAATTCCGTTAATCAAAGCTGCCGGTTTAAAAGTAATCATTTCGTAAAACATTGAAAACTCTTGGTTGCGGGACAACAATAAATTTAAGATAACATTAATCTCTTTTTAGCTCCTTTGTTCACTCCCGTTGCCGTATCTTCCTCGTTCCTTTTCGTATTTTTTATCTCGAAAAAAAATTCAAGGTACATAATGTATAATGTATTAAAATATTGTTATTAAGCTTGGCTTACGGCGTCGTTCTTTGGTGACGAATTTTCTTAAAAGAATAAAAACTCGTTTAACGAGTGGTTTAATATCGTTGATAAGTATGCATAATAATGTATAAATAAAATAGAAATAATTAAATAAAAGTTCAGTATTAAATTCTAGTTATTTTTAACAATCGAGTCATAATAAATGCCTGAGAAATTAATATTTTTATTTAATTTAAGGATATTAATTTTCACGGATTATGACTGAAGTTATCAGAAGTAATATCAAAATAAATATTTATTTTTTTTTAGTGCCCGAAGTATTATAAAATTATAATATTTATGTAATAAATGTCCGATTTTATTAAATAATTTTATATTTATTATTATGTATACGTTACCTATTTTTAACGATAATTTTAAAAATGCATGCCCGCAATACCATATTTTTATACATTGTATTGTATATTGTAATATACTTTGCTTTCGATTTTTGATAAAATATGCATCATACAGTAGAGCTCAAAGGAAATATTTCGAAGTTCTAAATGCTTTGAAAAAAATAATAGTTTCAGAATTGATTTTTACACGTTATTTATAAATTGTGTATGATAAATTTATTAATATTTTTGCATTAATTATTATATTTCAAAGGTTTTAGAAACCTTGAAAAGTTTGGTTGAGTAGAATTAATAAAGTGAAACTTTGAGTTTAAGAACGTTATTGAGTTCACAAGTTTATTATACGTTAATAATACAATAATTATTTTCTATAAACACAAAGTAGTTTATTCACTCCTTAAAATGCCTCTAGTTTTTACTATTCTAATGTTTATTGTCTACATTTACTATTTAGATGGAAAGTTGACCAGATTTACTTCTTTCATAAGTATAATATCCATAGAAACGGTCACCATCAATTATATAAGCCTAATTTGTTTTACGAAAAATTCCCTACTTGAATAAATTACTGAGTTCTAATTAAAATTTGCTCCACTAAGACATTCAACCCTTTAAGCCGGTTCTAGTGGAAAAAAATATCTTACTTGCATTTTAATTAATAATAACGATAGTATCATAACACAAAAGTGTAGTTTTTATTTAAAAAATATATTTTTATCTCTAAGGTACTCGGAAATTCTTTAATATCATTACGAAAAATGGACAGTAATTACTTAAAAAAAAAAATTAACAATCATGATAATATAAATATTTTTAAAAATTATCTGCAATTAAGATCATGTTGGCTTATTCTTATGTTAAGTCTTATCGATGTTTATACATAACAATGATAGTACTCTATGACGTAACCAAGTTTTGGGAAGGGAGTTCAAGGGTTTAATCCCCCCCCTTATCAACAAAAAAAAAATCGAGAATCTTGAGGTGGCCGAAAAAGTACATTTGTTCCTAATTTTCATGATGTAGTATTAACAATCGATTTTTTTTTTTTTAACTTAAATTTAAATATAATAATTCTGAAATGTAATAATTACAGTAATAGCAATAAGACGTAAAGTCAAAATAGACCTCTTTAGAAAATGTGCCACGTTATCGCTTTTGCTCATCAAAGAATATTTATTGGAATAGGCAGTAGACTAAAAAATAACAATATTCCCTTGCAGTGTTTATATTATTATACTACACTGCCCGCATGACGGTAAAACGTGGGAAAATATTTTACTTATTTTACTGGAAAATACACAATTTATAATAAGCATTGGGAGATAAACAAATAAAAACAATATTTGATATTGTAACCTAACTACGAAATAATTGTTATACATTTAATGTACACCATTATACTGAAATTCTCACGCTGTTTGTTGTTTAAGAAAATATTTTGTTTTTGCATTTTTTTTTCTCATTTTTATATGGATAATAAAAGTAAATTAACTAGTACAAATTAACATTGATGGAACTTGAATTACATACTATATCACACCTTTATGGTAAAATGATTTGCGTTTTTTGTGTTTTGAGTGTGTTTTTTTTTTGTTTTAGTTAAAAAATGTGATCATCGTAAATGTCAGAGTTTAAATAAATACTGACTTTTATAATTCACTAAAATTTAATAAAGATATATAATAGTTATCAGATATATAAACTAAATAAAATGGGTATAATTATAAGGAAATTAAAAATTAATTGAAAACATAAATAAATGTTGTAATGTGATAAATACGTCTATTGCCCAGAAATTAATAGCACAGAATTTAGGGGTACTAAATTTAAATTTGAAGAGCTCATGACCAATGATCCATAACCAAATCGTGCCTGTGGTATTAGTAAAGGATTCTAATGACCAACACTAAAAAAAAAAAATAAGGATTTACATTTCAAATATAACATTATGATCATCGATTATTTTTAAAGGCAGTAACTTAAGTCAGTTAACTACGCTGAAAATGCATTGTTTATCACCCAAGACTTTGCCCACTATCCAAAGTAGGGTTTCAAGATTATACGTATTTTCTAACGCTTAGTCTTTTATCATTTCGCTTTTGAATATTTAAGTCATGAGAACTTGTATTCCCAGAGATTATTAACTTGGAACACTCATAAAGGTTATGTACTGGGAAACGGATAGCCTTGTCATAAGACACGCCGCCGAGTATGATAAACACGTGCAACTACGGTAATTACCTAAACCTTCCACCTCTGTAATAATATTCATTATTTTATTCCCTTTAGTGTATCCATGTTATAAAATAAATTGATGAAACCGTAGTATTGTACGGAACTGTTTATAATTATATGATAGAATATTAAAATACTGTGGTCGTTTACATTTATTGAAAGCGTGTTATAAAAATATAAATACTTCTATAATTTCTGTAAAAAATTATGAAATAAGGATCGAGAAATATCTTGTATACGTATTTTAATTATCTAATGCAGAATAACATTTTATTGTAAATAAATTTTAAAATATTTGTTGTAAGTTAAATTTTACAGTTTATGATGTAAATAAAACACAAAGCACACAAATTTATGAAACTATATTATTAAATATTATATGTTATTCTAATGTAAAAATGGATTTTAATAATACTTTTATCTTCATATTTTAAAATATACCTTACACGTAAATGTACGTATAAAGTATTACTTAGTATGTAAATGTTAAAAATCTTTGATCTCAAATATATCGTATATGTAATATTTAGTTCAAACGCAAATGCATGTAACTCTTATTATAATAATAGTATATAATTTCGTGGCCAATTGTTATATACCTTGTAATAAAGTTTGATTTTTGTATAGTGTAGAAAATTATTTATATATATCTATATAGAGAATATATATAAGATTATATATATGTATAAACTATGTCAATACATTTGTCAATTGGTTACGTTGTCCATTATAACAAAACTTAGAATACATCATACACGTATTATATTTTTTTTTTCAATGAAAACAGTTTTTTTTTATGAATGCTTTCAAATTAATTTCATAATATTTGTATAATTTTTTTATTTGGAACTAAAAAAATATTATATTACGATAATAAGGATAAAAGATTTAACGATATTTTTATACATTATTTCAACACTGTATTATCAAAGTTAAACACTTTATTTTCTATTGTTTATTTACATTAATTATGTTAATTTATTATTGTTAATAAAAAATATGTATATAAAATACTTGAAACAAAGTTTTAAAACTATGTATTCGAATCCTTGCATAATAAATATTTTAGTTATAGGAGCAAAAATAAAAGTTATTTTTTAAGTTACGCTTGTTTCTGTACTACCCATCTGAGAATCATGGCCATTACAAATTATGAACACCAGAGGCATATATTATTATAGCTTTTAGTCGATATAATATTAATTTTCATAAAATATTTGCTTATGATAACTAATATAATGTTAATAGGATGGTAACTTTTATGAAGAATATAATTTATGAAACTTTGAATAACTAGGTTAATTTCGTTTCGTCAAAAACCGAAGACGTTTCTAATTAAAATAACTATTTATTTTTTTGTATTTTATTTATTTAATTAAAATATTTCAGCACGCTGAGTGCTATTAAAAGTTTGAGAGTCTTATAATTTAAACTAATTATAATTATATAATTATGTCTACATATTTATTTGTTATTTGTATTTATACATATTTATAACATTAGTAGTATTGATATTTGATTTTATAATTGACAATGATAATGGATATAGTTAGATTGTCCTTGATTTAAATACTGCTGTTAGTTGTAAGAGCTCTTAAGACTATTGATATAAGAGAGATAAGTGGACTAATTAGTGATTTTAAATTGGATATAAAACTTGGAAGAGTATTAGAAATTTTGTCTTTTGTATACGAGTTTTGATTGTTGGTGGTTTCCACATAAGATTTGGTTTTAGACTGGCTGTTGGAATTAAAGTCTTTGGCTGGAAAGACTCTTGAAATTATTTTTTTGAGAGCAACTTTGTAAAATAGTCATCCTTTGTAGTTAGCTATATATTCCTCATTGCAAAGGGTAAATTTGGCAGGACCTTGACGGTCTTTGGAGCACTTGTTTGTGGGGTGTTTATAATCACAACTTATGGATTTAGGTTCGTGATGGCAAATATTTCGCGTGCATTCGTAGGATTGGCAGTTGTGACACTGTGGAGGACCACGTTTTTTCTTATGTGGTTTCTCAATTGAAACGTTGGTATTGAGTAGAAACTTGATTTCGAGGACGTCTTTTTTATTGTCTTGTGTTAAAATATCAATAAAGAATAAGGGTAAAGAACATTTGTTTTTATTTTTAACGTTGTATATGTGTTTAACTGAGTATCTCAACTCAGAGATACTCAAATAATACCTTATTGAAAGCGGAGTAGTTTGAAATATTTTTGATGTGGTAGGTAGAGACAGGGGCCTCATATCTCGTTTAGTGTGAAACAGGTTCATTGGATTATCTTTGAGGTTAGTTAAAGGCGTAGTTGTTGCTACATCATTGTTGTCATCAGTGGCGAGTAGGGCAAAACGGTCCGGTGAAACATAGATTGGTTTTTTTGTCATTTTGAGTTAGTAAAATTGACGAGACTGACAAATTTCGTCATAAGGGTTTCGGTGAACGCGTCGAGGCGGGACCGGTATTCTGTGCGTTATTTATCGTTATGATGTTATTATAAGTTGGAACCGATAATAGCCATAATAAATTACTAATGAACACGCGTACCGATAATGGAGCGAATATGATACAATGTAATGTACATGTGTTCATAATGAAAATTACGGCCAAAATAGAACTATTTCTAAAAGTGGTTTATATATAAATGTTATATTTACAGGAACTCTCGGTAATTTCACAAAATCTATTGTATACTTAAATCGACTTTACAGTTGTAAAATTTCTTGATTTTCATTTATTCAAACGGTACAATAAAAATATGACGACATACTTCGTACAATATATTATATATATATACAATAATATTATAGTTGAATTATGAAACCATTCGGTCTTAATTTATTATGTTATCACTTACGCATCTTCTAGCAACGTTTATCTGTTTAAAATTTCCAAACACGCAATTTTACTATCACGTCGAATTACAGTGATTGCATTTATAATTTTATCGTAACTGCCGTGAGGTAACGTACGCGTTTTATCGTAAACGTTAACTTTACCATCCACCCCACTTCGTGGTGTTTCGTTTTTCGATAAGATACCGTTTGACAATTTATTTTATTTTGTTTGGCTCGTGTTATGTTCGAGCGAATATTCAGTTGTCTTCCTCGTGTTTTATATTTTTTTATTACAAGCGGCGGATGGTAACAGAAACCTGGGGGTGGTAGTATTCGAAGCTTAAGTACGTGTCTTATAAAAGTAAGAACGGCGTACAAAAGGTATTCACCATATAAAGTGCCGGCTTCTTCTTTTGTGCACCACGTCGTTGCGATATCGATTGAGAACAGTTCTCGAGAGCATTAAAATTGAGTTTAAGGTAAATCCGTGTACGTGTATGCGCGCGTTAAAAATATACCTCACTAACGGGTAAATAAATCCGTAAACGTACCGGCTGATCCGAGACAAAAAAAAAAAAAAAAAATAAATGAAAACGTTTTTGCTGCACGTTACGCATTTTTCGCCAATAACCCGTCTGATTTCGAAACATCGCCGAAGGTGGCTGCGAATTTTCGATGGGGTTTTTTATTTCCGAGATTGTAGATAGGTACGGAATTCCGGTCGGAAGGAAACGGTGCAATGCCATGTAATTAAGCTGGCTGTTGCAGCAGTTACACTCGACACGGCGAAACGAAGCGATAATTGTGTTTCCGCAGAGAAAAAACAACGGGTGCATGCCCGCCCGACAACTGATTCGTCATGCTGTTGTGGCTGCCAGTCATCCGGAAATTTTGCTGGTGCCGATATTAATTCCTGACGTCTTTCACCCATTCCCGTACTTCCTTTCTCGCATCTCTCTTTTTCCTCTCTTCATATTTCTATCTTTATCTGTATAAAACCATTTTTCCCGCAAAAAAACACAAACACACACACACACACAAACACACACACACACACACACACACACACACACACACACACTCACCTCATGGTTGCGATATTATGATTATAAGCTATTTGCGAGTTGTGCCACTCTCCTTTGCTCGCTGATGCCGTCGGTGATACGAGGCCGAAACCGCCGTACGCGTTGTACACAACAATATGTAATTTAAATAAAAGTGTTCCTTACCATTCATACCCTTTTCGTCTTGCACCAAGTCCGTACACACTTTAAGATGAAACTATAACATTTCATCAAGAAGCAAACAACAATCATTCCCAATATCACCACTGCGAATGCGCGTTTATTGATTAAAATTGCTGCAAAAATCACTCTTCATCCCGTGCTAGATATTATGCATAAGAAATAAAAGACTTCAGGACCAAATCGGCCAACTGGTATGCTTTACGTGCCGACTGCGCTTTTTTTGTAATAGAGATCATAGGTTTATTTAGTATGTATATGTCTTACCCATGGGCGCAACTAGAACCCAAATATTGCGGGTGCTGAAATTGCTGAAAATAAAGTAAAATGGTATTTAACTGTAATTACTCTAAATCATATAGATCTGAAAAAGAAAACAGGAGGGCTATATTTGAAATCAGGGGTGCTAATAACCCTATTGCGCCCCCCTAGTTGCGCTTATGGTCATACCGCCGTCAAAAATTACCATCTCTATGGTGTCGATTGTCAAATTGTTCATCTCGCACGACCACAAAATGCACTATATTTTTCCTTTGTTAATACGATTAATAGTATGAGTGATAGTGAACCACGCGGTTAATGCCACCCACTAGTTATAGATTTATAGATGATGGTGGGAAAGGTATTGGCGACTACGATGGTGACGAATCACTTAACTCGGAGAGACAAAACACAATATAAAAAGAGGATGATGAATATTCATTTTGTTTTTTAATACCGCAAGCGAATTTCTTAGAATTTAATATAAATATAGCACAATATCATTTATGGAGAAAACGTTTTCAAGATATTAGTATTATATGAACTAAAACGCGTTATTGTAGGCATAATTTAATGGTTTTATATTGGAAATATTGAAGCACATCACTTTTTTTCATCTTTACTTTTTTTTTCCAGATTAAAGTACTGACAATACTATTATTATGAGTGTTCAAAATACAATGAGGTTTGAAAATATCTTCTGGGAGGTATTACTTTTCTTGTATTAAAATGAGTAAACTCATAAATTCATATATGAATGTATAATCAAATCAAAAACTAAATTACAGTTATTTCGAAGAACTTAATAAGTATTAAAATATAAATTTTAATGACGTCGATTACAAAAAAAGCTGTATTAAATAATACATTAACATAATAGGTAATTATTATTACTAAAATTATTAAAAATTAAAGTTCATCGGATAAAATACAAATATCAGAATTCACTTAATTTATAACTGTATTTATGATTAAACATTGTGTTTTTAATATATAACAATGTATTACTACACAAAATAATATATTATGTAGAAGTGTGTATTTTTAGCGGAGATAACAATCACATTGGCACGATTCAGATTTTGCAAATATCCCTAGAAAATGATGCCATGGAACATTGTATTACAATAAATCTTTATTTTCTGTGGCTTATCATAATACAAATTTATTTAAATTTTGATTTATCAAAGAATGATGGTATACATTAGTATAACGCTTTAAAATATTAAAATAAAATCATACTTGATACTTGCTTTGATTATAACTAATTGTACAGCGTATTCCAGTTAGGAATACATTTTTTTTAAGATACTTCATCTTTTATTTTTTTTTATTAATATATAAACTCATTATATATTTCAGTCAAAATTCAAATTTTTAAAAATTTATAACTTTATTTTAAATTATAATATGTATTTTTTATTTTTAATTATAGCATAAAAATAGTATTTAATTTAGTACGAAGTAAATAAATGCACCAATAAATATATTTAAATGATGAATATATATTCAAAAACAAAAATTTATCTTTATTTTGAAAATTTACATCATAAATAAAATCATCCATTATCCAACTCAAATAGTTTTATTACAAAAAAATTAAGATTAATTCGTATAATATAAAAATCTCCTAACGTGACAATATTTTTTCGTAATAAAATTATAATAGTAATTATTGTATAAAAATGTAAATTGTTTACTCGTGGAGAACTTATATTTTAAAAATTAAGTTAGTTATTTAATTTACTTTTTATTTTCGTTTAATAAATAATATTCTTTTAGATGAATATGTGTGATCTCAAGTGATTTAAAAGACATTATACTATAATCCAGTGGCGCACAGAGGTTTTAGAATAAGTGGGGCTTAAATATTTTTTAGTATACCCACCACCCCAATCACATACAAATAACACGTTTGTTCTTTTTGAAAAAAAACATTTTTGCAATGCATAATTTTTGTAGGTATCATATCGTATATTAATAGGAAATTCAAATTTAAATGATTAATTTTACAACATATTATTATTATTATTATTATTATGGTACTATAAATTAATATGCATTTAATGAATTAAAAAAATGTTTGATTATAAATAGGTATTTAGTCATACTAGGCTAGAATTGTTCACAAAAATATTTATTTATGTAAGTACTAACTTCAATTTCAAATTTATAATATTATAATTATTAAAAATTTTATTTCAAATGCATGTAATAAATAATACATAAATAATATAATAGATATAATATTGGGTAAAAAAAATTATTATAATCTATAATACTAATGCTTTTAGTAGATGAAGACTTTTAGATGCACAGGTGTCAATGATATTTTCATAATTTACAATTATATCTTTTTCACGAGTTATTCTAATTAATCCTTGTAATCTCTCTTGTCCCATAGTAAAATGAAGTCGATTCTTCACTATTTTCAGCTTGGAAAACGCTCTTTCAGGACTAGCAGTAGTTATCGGTAACGTCAATCCTATATTTAACATTGTATAAACATTTGGGAATACAGATATTAAACCTTTATTTAAAAATATTTGAAAAATTGGTTGTTAACTTCCTAAATTGTTTTTAATGTTTGATGCAATATTTTCTGAATTATTATCTTCTTCGTCATTTCCATCATCGCTTTCATGTTCAGATTCACTCCCAAATATTTCTTTATATTTTATATGTAAGTTGTTTGGTAAAGCTTCTGATATTATAAGGGTATTAAAAATTGAAGCAAATTATAAGTACTCTGAACCTAAATATTTTTTATCAACAAACTTTCCATATATTTCTAAGATGAACTTGAAACTATCGTTTGGTAAAGAATTAGGATCCTTATTTTATAAATTACTTTACTTGTAAGAAGTGATAGATTTTTAAAAACACTAATTGATTTATTTCTAAAACGTTTTGATAGTTGTCTTAGTACTATGTCTATTGCAGAAAAATATGTATTCACTTTTATGTTTTGAATAGGATCTGAAATAACTTCATTATCTGAAAGTTCACCAGACATTTTTTTCTTCTTTTGTAAACGAGGAGTGGGAAGTTGAATGAATTCTTCATTTTCATCAGCTTGTTCTAAGACAAAAGCATCTACTTCTTGAGATAAACTTTCAAAACTCTCATCAGATCGAAGTATTGATATTTTTATTTTATTTTGTTCAATCATTGAAACAGCTAACATAAGATCTAGATCTTTGCTTTGTAATATTGAACTGGTTGGTGATAGTATATCAAACAATTTTTTTAATATCAAAGCTGTCCATACAAAACGATAAGTTTTTAAATAATCAAGTATAGCTCCAGCTTTAAATCCACTTTTTCTATCACCTAGTCCATCTTTATTTCGCATTGTTTCTAATGTGTCTAATACAGCCAAATATGTACTCAAAACCACGTCCAGTGCATATAAAAACGACATCCATCGTGTAGTTGTAACACGTTTTATTCGACGAATTTGTTTCTTATTATACCTTTATTTTTGAAACTGTTCATAATACATAACTATAATTTTACTTGAATTAATTATATCATAAAATTTTTCTAAATTTCCAAACATATCCATTCCATTGACTCCTGAATTTACGACATCAGTAATCACCAAGTTTAATCGGTGTGCCCAACACCATACATAAATAGTGTGAGGATTAATGTCTTTGATTAAACTTTGAAGTCCATTATAATTACCCCTCATATTGGCAGCACCATCATACGATTGACCAACAAGATGATTTTTCCAATCTAAGTTCAACGAATCACAAGTTTGTTTAAAGATATTCATTAATTCACAACCTGTTGTTATAGATGTTTCTAGGATAGCTATTAGGCGTTCATAAATACAGAGTCTTGATCGATGTAGCGAACAATGAATGACAATTGTTATTTTTGAGATACATCAAATGTTGTATCAAATGAAACACTAAAGAAAAGAGAATCCTTTATACTTTTATATATGATTCCGACAATTTCATCTGATATACATTCTATGAGTTCATTTTGTCTCCGCCATGTTATAAAAGACCACTGGGGTTTTATTATTTTTATTTTTTAAATTTGAAATGTATGGTGCCATTGTAGGGGAATAGTTTGAAACAAGTTCTACTAAATCTTTGAAATTTCCTCTCAATGAATCTGACCATTTTTCACGATGATCACGAAAAGCTAAAGAATGGCGGCTTAAAAACAATGTGATGTCGATAAGTTCTTTTACTATTCCACGGTTACAGAGGACTTCAAATTTTCTTTTTTCGGTCAGTGATGGAAGAATAGGTAATACTTGATTTCTCAATTTAAATTTTAAAGATGCATCAATATGATTTGATGATGTTTTATGAACTAAAATTTTCTGTAATGCATTTTTCCATTTTCTTACACCATTAATGATCCAGTTGTCTCTTTTTGTTCTACCAAATATCTGACAATGAAAACAAGACATTTTATCTGTGGAAATACAATATAATAACCAATCTCTATTAACTAAAGTCCCATCATTTAATTTTTTTGTAAACCACGACTCTTGAAAACTCCTGTGCTCCTCATTTGTTAGATACTTAAAAATATTATTGGTAGGTTAACAAGGCCCTTTTCGTACTATCATATCAGTAAATTCTGGTGTAATATTGATAAATGAATGAAATTTAGCCGGATCATTTACATAAATCAAATTTGATTGTGTTGAAGTTGAAATACATAATGTTTCTGAAAAAGTAATATTTTCTGAAATCAAAAAATATTATGTTTTAAATTAATAAGCAAGAAACTGAATATTAATTGCATAATGGTTATAATGTATTAATGTAGATATAAGTAAAGAACTATTCTTAATACTCAATAATTTTAACAATACGCGATACAAATTATGTCAGTTGTTTGTATTTAATACATATAAAATAATAACATATAAATATACTAATATGAATAAATATATATAATTATATGATTATCTTACCAGTAGATGTAGATTGTTCATTTTGATCATTTATTATACTCAAAATTGGAGAACAAGCTTGACTATTTTCTACATTTTCAGTATTATCATTACTATTAGTATCTAATGAAAACAACAAAAAAATTAAAAAATGGGTGTTTGAAATTTAAAACCATTTGAAGAAAAACAATTGAGTATATTACGTAGGACATGTGTAAATATATTATCTTGATATTAGTTTATTACCTAATTGAATTTTGATTCAAAAAATATTTATTGATGTCAGTATTCTTATAATAATGTAATCTATCTATTGTTCATTTATTATTGTTAAAATACTTATATTTGTCATTATATATATTTATTTAAAAAAGGTGCCTATCAATTAATTAATAGTTAATAATTTTCATAAGCCATCATAAGTATCATTGAAATAATAAGTTTTAAACTCTAATAGTATATTACCTTTTACATAGTTAGGTACTATTTAGTTAACTAACCAACAATGTGCCAAAGTTGAATGTCAAACACATTGGAAAAATTAACTGCCATTAATAAAAGCAAATAATTTTTTTTAATGGCTGTACCATGTAAGTATGGCTATCTGAGATTTTGATGCACTTTATATTGTTTTCTAAAGCTAACTAATGGTTCACAAATGAATTTCATGTATGTACGTTTGAATGAGAATAAGAAAATTTATTTGGATTTTTTGACAATTTTTAATTTTTAGGTTATTTTCTTAATTTTTAAGGGTATTTTATAGTTCATAAAGTATTTTTGGAGTTTTTAGATAAATCTTTTATTTTTACACATCATTTTAATTAATTAATGATGCTCCAAATTTAACTATAAAGTACCTACCTACCTATAAATTATAATATATTAAGAACATCATAATTATGTCAAGCTGCCCAATTCTTTCTAATTTTCTTTTCTTGGTGAAAAATTCTTTTATTGAAGCATTGTTTAAATTTATTTTTGGTTTATGTGGTATAAGCGCTTTTAATCTACAGCTTTTCACATGTCTGTTCAAATTTGTATGGTTCATATATCCTCTTTCGCGTCCACAAATTTCGCAAATTTTCATTGTTTACAAATAAACTTTAAAATAATGAAATTAGGAAACAAACCATTAATATTAAATATTTGACATTTTGATTAGTACATTTGATAAATTTTTAATGAATAATTATTAATAACTTTTACTTACCGGCCGCCGTTTTAAATAACATAGAAAATTCAAAATTGAATGTTCGTATTCTAGTTTTTCGTAGAAATTGCTTTCAGTTTCAAACTTTCAAATCGCAAAGTTAAAAACTTAAAGCACACAGCACAGTGCACACATTTAAGTACCAGCGTTCAGCAGTAGTAATCGTAATGATAGACAATAAGTCAATCAATACACATTTGTCTGCACTCTGGCTTAGTACCGCTGGACGTCTGGTTGGCTGATAGCAAATAATATTACGAGAATATAATTATTCCTAAATCCTAGAAGGTTTTTAAAAATAACATTTAATACAGTTTTATTATCTTTATAATAGTCGATATTTAACCAACACCGCCAAACCAAAATCATAATAATGAGTGTTATAGAGTGAGGGAAAATAGTTGATCAGTCGTTGTCTAATGTCTAAAAATAAATTATCACTAGATATATAGATAATATGTATTTAATATAAAATTATATCATTTATATCTTGTTCACGTCTTGTTGTATTTATATTCATTCATATTACAAATAAACAGTTAGTTATTAGTTATACCTTAAACTAATTACAAAGTTACATTATTACATATTTATATTACAACTTATTAAATCTACAGATTATAGTGTTTCAACTTCCAAATACTACCAGACACCCACCCCGAAAATAAGTGTGACTTAAGCCACACTAGGTATAGCGTGTGAGCGCCACTGCTATAATCGCATATCTGATTGATCTATGAGCATCACACATGAATGGATTATGTGTTTATTTTCAATCTGTACTTGTGTAGCTTAAATGTCTGCATATAAATTCAATATAAAAAAATAAAAATGCAATTTCTCCATTATAATGTGTGGTAGTAGTGTGTTATAAAACGAAATAAATGAATTATAATTATTTATTTCGCTCGAAAAGTGGTATTTGTGTTATTTTTATTTGTATTATAATATTATACTGTATAAAAGCATCAATGTTTATTAATACCTATTGTTATTATTTATTAATCATATTTTATATTAAAATCATTGTTACTAGTCGTTTATATATATATATATATATATATTTTCTGAAATAAAAAAATCTTAACACATGTATATTTTGATCTACAGTATAGTGTACCTAGTTTGAGAAATAATAACATACTTCATATCACGTTTTATTAATTTCCATCACTATAGCTAATCTATCTATATGAATCAGTACTATTTCAATTGCGTGTCTCATAAATATTCTATTCTAATAGTTGACACGCAACTAGATTTTTGATTGACTACTATTTATACCATTACACGTACCAATATCAATGTCAGTTAAACAATACTGGTATAATCTAATAACATTGGAAAAGGTAATTTCAGTGGTTACGCGACGTAGTTGTAACAATCCATCCAAATTTTTTTTTATTTTTTCATCCAAAATAAAATCAGAAGTTCACTTGATTTAAATAATTTAAATTAGTCTCCACCTCGCACATCATGTTGGTGTGGCAGCCAGAAATATTTTTTTATGAAAATTATGCTATCGAAAAAAAGGAGCATTTCCGCAGCTTACGCAGCCTAAAACGCATTTCTCCCTTCCTTGGAATGGATAAAATTTTTATTATATTTTCATAACGGATTTTTCGTACATGTACTCGGTTTTGTAGTATATTCGATTACTATACTAGACAGATATAGGAATAACGCTTCCATGAAAGTGTTTATAGACATCGTAGAGTCGGACGAGCGCGGAAGAGCAGAAGTGTAGCGCAGTCGGGAAATAAATTCACGCCCATAGTTCAGTGTAATCCGAGGATTAAGAAACGGAAATGTGAACAAATTGCTTCCTATAGGGAAGCAAGAAAAAAATAAAAAAATGAAAAAAAAAATTCGTAAACGAGAAAAAAAAACTTAGCCAGGAAAAAAACGGCTATGCGAATAATAATAATAATAATGAAAATGTATACGAACGGCGGATATTGAACGAACCGGCAATCATATCGTATATTTGACGAGAATCTAGTGGCGTAACACTAGATACTCGTTACGCGTCTTATTCATTTCAAAAAAAAAAAAAAAAAACTATTCGGATTTTTCCTTTAGAAAAAAAAAGCTCCATGGCGTCCTTACATTTACTTCGCTATGCGTTGTTCGACACGCAGTACTCGCCACGTGTACAAATTTAAGCCTCGAATGATTTTTAACGCAAAGCTCATGTTGGTACATGACGTTTAAAACAAACTATATTTGTAGACTATGACGTTTCTTACCCTGAAGTATATGTACCTTCTACAAATGTATTTAAACGTATCGAAAAAATTCTGTAAGTATTTACGAGTTCAATGCAAACCGATTCTACGATATTTATTTATGTGCAACTAGATATTTTTGGAGTTCCATTTAATAAAGTTTGATTACACACTTTTAAATCCGGTAAAAAACACTTTACATTTAAAAATCCGTCATAGCGTACAAAATCTTAGGACTTGCTTCAGTGTAAACGCTTTTTATAATTTCAAGTACCTGTTCATTTGCGTTTACATAGCTACCGTACACATAACCATCTACGAACTTCCTCCTTCCGAATGCTGCTGATGCGTGATGGTGTATTGATGTACTGACGTAATGAACAAAATAATCTCGTGATTTATGACCTTTGCGAGTTCAGATGTACAAACATACACACGCATAAGTAATATTATATAAAAAAGAAATGTGAAATCGTCGCTCACTGCTACTACCGCTGGCCGGGCTGTGACGTATTTATTTAAACAACATCCTTTGTCAATGCCGAAAAAGGCAAGTTTCCTTCAGAAAACCGTTAATATTGTGATGGACTTGGTTATATAATATACCAAAATTATCGCACTACGTTATTCAAATATTTATTTTAATTTCGCACTTCGTTTAGACAAGATTACTATTTAGATTAAATACGCGAGCGCGTGCATGTGTGTAATGTGGGTGCGCGGCGTGCAAACCGTATTAATACATACATCGTTCGGTATATAACATTAATTAATAATATTATTTACATGGCGTGTTTCTAGTTTATGTTACTGAACGTCTAACATGTCATTATTTTATTGAAAACAATTTTAACTTGTTTCAAAAAAAGTGCGTTCATTCTTTCGTACTTAATTATACAACAAGAGTTTTTCGACTTTTCGTGTTTTATACACTCTACAAAACTAAAACTTGAATTCAATAATTAAACTTCACCAATACAATTATTTTTAATCGAGACGGGAAGACTTTTCAAATTTTAATATGCATGTTTAAAATCTGGTGCATTAATCGGAGATTAAATTAATTTATGTTTGTTCTTGAACATTCTTTACCGAGCTTTTCATTTTAAATTAATTTATTGGTCTATAATAAATATTTAGTTACTTGTTGCTGTCACATGATAAATTAGTGAAACTAAACCGAATAAATTAACTCAGTTTTACAATCATCAACTTATATACTGCCTAAGAAGTTAAGCTAAATTAACTAAGTTAATTTTGCTTATGAATTTAAATTAATCATGTTTATTTACTTATACTATTTTATATAAAAAGTATGCTCATTCAAAATCAGTACGGTAGAAATGTTTAAGACTTCAATGAATTTATACTGATAGCAATCCGATGTTATTTGATTATGATTCTACATTTTTTTCAAAGGAATAATGTATTATTTGGTGTATTAGTACTTAACATACTAATGAAGGAGATATATCTATAGTGTATTGTTTGGAGGAAAATTTTCAATAAGTTATTTACGAGTAAATAACGTATTGATATACGTCAAAATATTGTATTACAAGTGCAATCGGTATTATTTATTTTTCAGTTCAATTTATTATTATAATGTTAATTTTAATGTAAATGGGACATGCGCATAGAAATAATATTTCATATTCCTACGTTCAAACTGTATACTGTGTAAATGTTACGGCTGGGTAATAGCAACCTTTACTGAAAATATTACTATAATATTATAAGATATATTCATAACGTTTATTACCATACTCAATGAACCGTTTTATGAGGGCTGGGTATGCTATAAGGGGACTATAAAAGAGAGAGAGAAGTACAAATATCAGTGATAGGAGTATGGGAAATAAATACGACTGGCCAATTTGATATTGTGAACTACAGTTTCCGTGTTGAATTTTTATCATTGTAGATTTTTTAATTTTTTTATCAGGAAATAAATTTGCATGAGCATTCAAATGCATAAAATCCATTATTTAAAGTTTAAACTAATCTACATACCTGTGTCGTATGAAAAGCATTGCTCAAAGTTGATTTTTCAAAATAATTTTAGTCTTCCCTGAAAAAAAAAATTACATAAATACAATCATCAAAATTAAATAGCTTAATGACTTTATGACTTATTATTAATTTCAAATGCCTTTCATCAACATTTTCTTAGTGATACACATGTTGGTGACAATAACGGGTCGGACTCATGGGTCGTTCACCCTTATTAGCAAGTCAGCCATACACACACGCACACACATTACATAATACCATTAGATATAAGTTTACGTTAATCAGTGTTATCGCTATTGTTAATTATTATAAGCTTATATAATTGTGTCGTGTGTTTTTGTATTTTGTCTCCGTCGTCTCTGTCGTTCTCTGTACGTCGTCGTTATATGCTGTAGCGTTTTTGAAAATAAGTTTATATTTTGTGGGCGCAAATCGTCGTCATTTTTATATTTTTGTGGTCTTGTGCGAACCACCGCCGAATGCGTGTGTAGTGTGTTATTCTTTTTATTTTTATTGTGGGTACGAATTGCCAGTTACCTTTTTATATTGTGTAGGTACGAATTGCCAATATTATTATTATAATTTTTTATTATAAATTTTAATGTGCACGAATCGCCACTAAATTTTGTGAATTTTATTATATTATTATACGAGCGCTAATCGCCGTAAATTTTATATTAACAATTATTGTGTGTGCGCTAATCGCCATTATTTTTTTATTATTATTGTAGATTTAAGTATAGTTTTTAGATAATTGCAGCTGGCCAGTCTGCGCTCCACAAACTGTAAGTTTTTATATATTTATTTTATTATTTAATTATTATTGTGCCATAAGGGCCATTATTATTATCAATTATTATATTGGTTGTGCCGAATTGGCATTTTAGTTAGGCTCAAATAGCCAGAGTATATATTATTATTATTTATATAATTTACGTGTTGCTGTGAATAATTTTTTGTTATTACCATATTTATTTTAAATTTTATAATTTATTGTTGGGTCAGAAGGGCCGATTCCTATAATTTATTTTATAAATACAGCAACATAGTTACCATATTTTTTACATTATTTTAGTTACCATTTTTTATTCCTTCCATAATTTAAAGTACACACAACACACATACACACTTACACACCCATAGCACCACATAGTCGGACAGTATTTGCACGGCAATCCCAACCATCACTGTCCGATCTATTTACACATTACACACTTACACATCGTGTGGCCGACGAACTCGGTTTAGGTAGTGCGTACGGAGTAGTGGTGTCCGGTGCTCGGTGCTCGCGTATTATCTCTATACGCTACCGTACGTACGTACTACCGTATAAAACACCTATATATATTTTTTTTTTTTACAACATTTCAGTAATTTATCTTTTTTTTTTTTTGTTATAAGAAAAATCACAAAACTTTTTATATCTAATTTTCATGTTTTAAGTATAAAAATTGATAGTTTTATGTATTTTTAACTTCAAAAATAGCCCGGATTTTCATAATTTGTATCGTATTGTCAAAATTTAAAATTCAAACACAAGTAAATTTTTTTTTTAAATCACGTTTAATTTTATTTTATAAATCAGCAATAGATTTAAATTAAACTTTCAAAATATTTTTTCAAACTAAATTTATGTTTTAATTATATTAAAACCAATATATTTGTCGTTCCACTCAGAATAGAATAGAGAACAAAATAAACTAACAATTGTTCATAATAAGTGTTTTCATAAAATAATATTACAAGTAAAACCACTATGATTTAAATAGTATAATTTATAAAAAATTTATTATTAGAATTTTCGTCAATACTCGTAAGACGTATTTTATTTTATGTATTATATGTATAATCGAGCACATATTTATATTATGTTTGACTCATTGTATTCACTTTGTTTAAATTAATATAATTTTTAATCTCAAAAATAAAATGAATCCAGTTCATGAAATGAAAGTCCTCATTATTTTATTTTAAATAAACTAATGAAAACTCAAAAGTATTCTCAGTTAATATATTTATAAGTTAAATGCCCAAAAAACATACTTATATAGCTGTTATACCAATTTAAATTTTACAATGGGATACTCATTCAATCTCTTTATCTATCAGTTGTGCAATTAACATGTTTATTGTATTTTAAATACAGTACCTTCAAATGTAGCAAAGTTTTCACTAATCAATTGACTGGGAGTATACAGTTATATGATTAATACTAAAAAAAATAATGCGACATTCATGAATATTAGGGTTGTAAATTTGAAATATTTCACATGAAATATTTTATAATTGAAAATTTCACGCTTTATGAAATATTGAAAAATATTTTTTTTACGTTTGAGATAGTGACTGTAATATGTCATTTAATCAGTATGATATCGTTTCAGTACAATCTTGGGCTTTCCCATATAACGTGGTTTAGTCTATCAGCTGCCTATAAATAGGTAACGACCACAGATATGTTTAATATATATATATATAT